>NC_025882.1:1175599-1192508 GCF_000755165.1 Leishmania panamensis
AAAGTTGGTGCGCTGCTTTAGCACCTTACACACAAAACGAAACAAGAAAGAGGCGAGGGGTGGGCCAGGGAAGAGAAGAGGCCACGCGTATGTCCGCAGCGACGTTGCAGTGAACCCCCTGCGGATCCACACACACACACACACACATGTAAACCTACGTGCATCTGTCATCATTCACGTAGCGTAACTACAGGTACAGCGATGACGCAAAGACGATGTCACGCTTAATAAGCTGGACACCCTTGAGGAACTTGTCATGCAACACAATACTGCCAATGGCCGGCGACCGCGCCGCGGAGGCCAGCTGGCGCAGCATCTCCTCCAAACGACGCATCATGCGCACAATCTCACCTTCGTACGCGGTGGTCTTGCTCACAAGGTCGACGAACTTCGCCCCCTTTGCCCAGAGGTAGGTTACCTCCATGAGTGAGGGCATGACTTTCTCCACCGAGCTGTTCTCCTGCATCAGCCCGCTTTCGGCGCTCACGGTGGCGATGCGAGTAACAACCTCGTTGAGGTCCTTCAGCGGCTGCTCGAACTCCTGCGGCAGCGAGAAGCCGTCCGGGGTGCGGTGCACGTTGACGAGGCATGACAAGAGAGCCACAACCATCTCCGTCTCCATGGAGTTCAGCACACCCTTAAAGAGCAGCTCCGTCAGCAGGATTTCGTTTTCGTCTGTCGTCGTTATCTCGCACGCGACGCGGGCCTTGCGGAGGATGATGTTGTCCTTGTCGATGTAGTCCAGGCGACGCAGCACCCGCATCATCTGCTTCAGCTCTTCGGAGAAGACAGCCTTGCCCATGCCCGCTAATTCATCCTTCACCTGCTCCAGTTGGGTCTCGAGGTCTGCCTTTCTCTTGTACTGCTCAAACTCCTCTTGCAGCTCTGGTGTAGGGGAGGTGGTAAGGACGTTACCCTCGAGCTGTTTTTGCAAGTTCGACACTTGTTTCTGCAGCTTACTCAGTTGCGCATCCTCTGGGCCCATCTGCGCAGCAGTGAGCACTGGAACATTGCTGCCGAACTGACGCTGCAGTTTCGACAGGATCTGCACCATCTCGGCACGCCCTCGCTCCGAGTCTGGGCTTTCGGGAAGGTTTGTCTTGAGCGTCGCAAGGTTCTGGACGTCTGAGAAGTCAAACGTCACTGTGTACAAGTCCGCTTTTTCTGAGGTGTACTCGCTGACTGGGCACGGCGTCAGGGCAGTCGGATTCAACACATCTGCCTTCAAGCAGATCACGGCAACATGGATGGAGAAGGTGCTGGCGTCGCTGAAGTCTGGGTTGGTGTTCTTTGCGGTAAACGAGCGGCAGATGCCCCAGCCAAAGTCGAGCTGATCGGAGGCGCGGATGATATGCACAAAGCGCCCCGCCTGCACCCAGTTCTTGAGGAACTTGGGTTGGTGCAGAATCTGGTTCACCTCACCCTTCTTCTTCGAGATCATGTCCTCGCAAATTGTGTACTGCCGAAAAGCGCTCTCGTTGGCGACGTGGATTTCCTCGATGGACTTGCGCAGAGCAGCACACTTCTCCTCCAGCGCTGGTTTGTCACGCAGACGCTGGAACTGCGAGAAGCTGCGCTTCATCATGAACTCGGGATCGACGTCCTCGACGCGTAGCAGATTCAGCACCATATTGTAGGTCAGGTGAAAACTGCTGAGCAGAACGTCGGCACCACCGCCGGTCAGCTGCTTCAGCGTGTCCGGCTCCACTGCCTCATCCACCATGGCAATGACAACGCCGACGCGGTCGAGGCCACGCCGGCCGGCGCGCCCCGACATCTGAATGTACTCGCCACCAGTGAGGTAGCGGTTCTTCTCGCCGTCAAACTTCTTGACAGAGGTGAAGACGACGGTACGGGCCGGCATGTTAAGTCCCATCGAGAAGGTCTCGGTGGAGAAGAGAACTTTGACCAGACCCGCCTGGAAAAGAATCTCAACAACCTCCTTCAGAATGGGAAGGAGACCGGAGTGGTGGATGCCGACGCCGCGCTTCAGGAGCGGGAGAAGGTGCTCAATGGCAGGAAGCTTCCGGTCCTCCTCCGCAAGCGACTCCATAGCATTGCCAAATACTTCCATCACAAGTGCATCCTCTTCGGTATTATTGAAGTTCAGCCGCGAAAGCGCGAGGGCGTTGCGCTCGCACTCCGCCTTGGCGAAGGAGAAGACAATCACTGGGTACATGTTGCGGTCCATCACAAGCTTCACAATCTCCATCATGGACTGAGAAGAGCCGCCGCGGCGGTGGCCACCGCCGCCGCCCTTGTTCCCGCGCGGGCCGCTAGAGGCGCCGTTGCCTGGAACTGCTGCCCCCGCACCGTTTGCACTGCCCTCCGCCCCCATCGATGTCATTGCCTTGCCGAAGTTGTCCTCGCGGAATTTGCCCTTTTCATCCACGATGAGGAAGATGCCGTCGGCCCCGGCCGGGTATAAGTAATGCTGCAGTGGCACTGGTCGGTAGTTCGTGTGAATGACGTGCACCTTCGTGGTTGGGTGAATGCTCTCCACCCAGTCCGCAAACTCGCGCGCGTTTGGGATGGTGGCAGAGAGGAAGACGTACTGGCATCCCTCAGGCAGTAAGCTGATCGTTTCCTCCCACACCACGCCGCGAGACTTGTCGCGCATGTAGTGTACCTCATCGAAGACGACGCAGCCCACTTCGCGCAGCATTTCGGTCCCGCGGTACAGCATGCTGCGCAGAATTTCCGTCGTCATGACAAGGCAGTCCGAGTCCGCCTTGATGGTGGTGTCGCCGGTCATAAGACCAACGGAGTCGAACTTCTCGGAGAACTCGCGGAACTTTTGATTACTAAGGGCCTTGATGGGGGAGGTGTAGATGACACGCTTCTTCTCTCGCAGCGCCTTGGCGATGGCGTAGAGTGCCACCGTGGTCTTACCGGCTGATGTGTGCGCCGACACGAGGACACTGTCACCGTCCTCGAGAGCGTCGATACTTGCCTTTTGAAAGGTGTCGAGCTCATAGGGGAATGTGATGGCGGGGTCGACCTCGCGGCGTGCCCGCTTCGCCGCCGGCTTGTCTTCGCATCGATCTGACATTGGTAGTGCCGTATGCGTGCCTTGGGATCGAGGAATGTGTATTGTGTGTGCGTGTACTCGTAATACCACAGTGACACGATATGGAGACGAGGGGGAGGGGAGAGCGCTGTACCCACGTGCGTGTGAGGACACGTACTGCACAAGAGATAGAACAAAGGGGAGGGGGAGGGGTACCACCAATGAGATAAATGCACGCGGTAGGGTAGCAGGAAGGCCACAAGACGTACGAAGCGAAGGGAGAGGGAGATAAGTGGAGTGAAGAGAACTTTGGGAAGCTGTGCGCCTTCTGCTCTACTGACTGGGGAGGGAGTTGGCCCCCAAGCGCGTAGCTCGCGTCAATTCCCGCTCGCCATCTTTTTGATCCTGTGCGTCTTTTGCTTCCTGCATGTGCATGTGCATGTGTGTGTGTGTGTGTGTGCGCTTTCGATTTTATTTCGGTGCGGGGGAGGAGCAGCGTTCGCAGTTACACACATGTGTGCGTGCGTGTCTCTCTACACATGTCTGAGAGTTTGTCAAGAAGGCGCGTGTTCCTCGTCCACCCCCTTTCTCACCACTGAAAGACTTGGGCGGTCCATCTTGATCGCTTTCCACGCCACTATAAAACAGACTCGATAGACTGCCGTAGCGCGTCCATGGAGCAGCCGGGCTCCAGCTTACGGCGCGGCACACCGCTGCGGTCGCAAAGGTACTTGGTGTAGTTCCACATGGGAGCCCCCTGCTGTGCCCGAAGCATTCGAAACAGTGGGTGGGCTGAGGGATTCTTCACGTTGACCCGGTCAAAGACCGGAAAGAGCAGCCCAATGTTCTCGCACCACTGCGCAATCTCGGCATTACTGAGCGGCTCTTGGTTCGCAAACTGTGCGCACGGGAACGCGAGAATGGTAAACCTACGGGAGCCATACGCTTGTTGCACCCCGTTCAGCATCTCGACGTTGGTGGAGGTGAAGCTACACCGCGACGCCACGTTCACGATGAGCGTCACATAGCCCGAGTATCTTTGAAGCGAAACAGTCTTGCCACCTTGTACGGCGCTATAGGTGAAGATGGATGCCATGACGACAGCGCGGTCCCCAGACATACAGAGCCGACGTGCTCAAACGAGGAGTTGAGGCAAAAGCCACAGAAGGCGAAAAAAAAAACGACAGGCCACGCTGCGGAGAGGGAGGGGTGGGTGGTGAGACGCAGAGATTTGATACGGCTGTGAAGGACAGAAGCCGAAGTGGCGAGTTTTTCCTGTGAGGCACAATTCCGGTCTAACGGCGCGTGCACCGCTCGAATGATTCGAAAAAAGAAGAGAGGCAATGCAGAGGCAGCGCATGCAGAGGTGCAGACATGGAAGACGGCACGCAAAGAGAGAGGTGGCCATCCGCACGCTCCCTGAGGTTAGAGAGGGAAGAAGAGGGGAGCGAGGAGGAGGGAGGAGAGGGATGATAGAGGTCGATGGCGGTGGAAACAGCAAAACCTGTAGCTCTATGACTACCGTTGAGAACGAAAAGAGCAAGAGCGAGGCACCACCTTCACGTATCTTGCACGGCCATGTGCTGTTATTGCGCGACAAGAACAGTTCGCCTTCTGTTCTTCGAGCTGGCATGATGTGATCTCGCCTACAACGCATACGCGCACTTTCTTCTTCTCCCGGGCTGGTGCCATGGCATTGCAAAAGGAAAGAGGGAGAGGGAGAGGCGTTACTCGCAGGGTTAACGTTACAAAGGGTGGCGAATACACGACGACAAAAAGAGAGGAAGCGGAGGGGGGTGGGTGGGTGGGTGGGGCAGTAGGCGGTGCTGGGGATGAGGCGGCCAGCCAAAGACTAAGGTGGTGCTTCAAACACATGATGAGCTGCTGCTGCTGCTTCGGTTACTGAGTTTCCGAGCGCAGCAACAGCAGCAGCAGCACAGGGTTTCCACCACCAACATCTCACACAGTGCAACTAGATTTGTAGTGTCAAGATCTTCTTTGCGTGTTCCTCCAGCGACTTTCGGATCGTTGTCTCAAAGAGCTCCTGGGCGCCCTGCTCCGCGCACTTGAGCAGCCGCGCCACCGAGTCGGGAGGTAGCCGCGAAGTTGTCTCCAGCCAGATGATGTTCCGCGTGTCGTGTCCCGTGAACGCTGCCACAATCACTGGGCACTGAGAGCGCAGCTCGTCGTTTGCCAGGTCTATCAGCATGTGCTCGTCCAGAAGCCCTACACTGATGCAACACACCACGTCCCGCATGGCAACGTTTGCGTCGACCAGGGCGAGGCATGCTGCATTGATGCACGCGACCTTCTCGTTCCCATCCTGTTGAAGGACCTCGATGTAAATGTGAATCTGCGAGTTGGGGTACTGGGAGAGGAGGATGACGGAGCGGGCCACTTGAACGACGGCAGCGTCGATGTCCTCCGAGAGCTTGCTACGCCGCTGCGGATTGCGACGGCTTTCTCCAGCGAAAGCGGCAACAGCCACCTCGCACGTGACAAGCACCTTATCGTGCTTTGCCTCTTGCTTGTGAAGTGATTCTCGCGGCCCAAAGATGGATGCACACACCTTCGATTGCCCAACTGTGATGTCGCAACTGCCGTCACAGGCGGAAAGCGTGCCGAATACGATGTCCATGCGCCGTGCCTCCAGTGGACGACGGCCGTCCAGGCGAAGACCTGCTGGACTGACGTACTCCTTTTGGCGAGACATACGGCTGTTTGCTTCTCTTGTGTTGCGGTTTTTCCTCTCTCATTATGCAGTGAGGTTGTGGTGGTGAACGCAGGCAGAGGAGGGGGATGACGGTGTGAGGTGCAAAAGGGAGAACAGTAATAGGAGGCTGGAAAGGGGGATGCGGGGTATGAGGCATGGCCCTGGGTGTGCATGCCCCCAGCGACAAGCACGATTAAGAAAGCGAGGGGGCTGGAAAGGAAGCGCGAAGAAAGGCGCAGCATGGCCTACAATTCTTTTCCCGCGCGGAGAGAATGACCGTGCTCAAGCTCCAGACCTAACGTCGAATTCAACACCTGTATTGACAGCAGCGACTTCGTAAGCAGAGGTTTCCCTACAAGACAGAAAGAGGGGCTTATTTTTTCGATTGACCTAATGTGTGTCTGGGTCTGTGTGTCAACGACTGAAGCAGATCATTGAAGGTAACGAAAGGCGGAGAAATCTGCGTAGCAAAGCTGACGCTTTTTCTCTCTCTCTCTCTCGGTGTGTTGCGTAGCAGTTGCGCAACGACAGCAGATGAACGCTCGTTGTGCACGTTGGTATCTCGGGCCGTGTGGTTTTAACCCGTGCCGCCATCGTCCCGCGTCGCTGTTTCTGTCTGGACACCCAGCATACGGTAAGCGTGTGCTATCGTGCAATTCTCATGTTGTGCGACCAAGCCGATCAGTTCCTGTCCGAGGTCTTTGGCGGCGTTATAGCGGTGAAAAAGCTCGGTAAACGGCAACGTTGACAGCTCCCAGCAGAGAAGCTGGTAGGGCGTTGCGATTTCCTCTTCCACTGGCATATTCCTTGTGAGTTTGCTGCTAAAAGGCTAGGCACACGGCCTTCCTGATTGTTGGAGGCGCTAGAGGTGACAAGAGGATTGTGTGGTCAGGGAGGTAGAGAGCGAGCGATGTGAGGCGTGACGGTGGCGTTCGTCGGCAAGGAGGGGTGGCAAACAAAACAAAAAAGGGAGCAACCCCCCTCATATAGTGTCATTTCGGGACGCACTCTGTACGTGTGCCCCCTGCGCAGACATGGCCGCCACTCATGGTCCTATGCACTTCTTACCTTCCCTCGAGGTGCAACCAAGATTGGGGAAAAAGGAGGAAGTCGTCGTCTTTACACCATCAGAATGAGAGGACAGGTGCATGTTCGAGGCAGATGTACACAGGGGAATCGAAGTGAATCGCCAGTGTCTTCCAGTGGTTCATTATCGTGCGCATGCATCCGGGAGGGCTGTCGAGGTGAAGAAAGCGCACCAGGCATAACCTCAACGCAGCAAACAACGAAACACTAGTAGTCGCCAACACGAAAGGAGGAAGTAACTAGGAACAGAGCAAAGGGCCGCAACACACTTATCGGTACACACCCCCACCCACCCACCCACACACACACACAAATACATCGTTGCCACCTGCCATGTGAGGTGGCAGTGACGAGAGCAAAGTATGCGGGCGCATGTGTGGGTGATGCGTGGGTAGGGGATGCTCAGGGCACGGCGTGGGACAAAGGGAGGAGAAAGCAACACACAAAAGAGGAGAGGCACCACAGCGCAACGAAGCGGACTGAAGAACGTCGCGAGCATACAAGGCGGAGGTGGGTGCAGTTGTGGCGGCTGAATGAGAGAGAGAGAGCAGCTGACGACCGTCAGGTTGAGTTGGTGCTCTATCGGGTGGAGAGGAAAACAGAAATGACGAACGCGACGTCGCCCTTCCACCTCACAGTTCGTTTTTGCTCCCCTTTCAAGCAAATGCCTCACCTCTGCGCTCCCCCCTTCTCCACGCTTTCCACATCACGTCTGAAGACGAAGTAGGGCACCTATCCACCAAGGCGCCCCCCCCCCCCCCCCACGCACGGCATATATGGTAGGGTGAATGGTGCGCTGAATGAAGGAGAAGCGGGTGCCGTTCGACTCCACAAGCGGCGGCACACGCTGCATGCGCTACATACGGCACTGATAGTCACCCGCCATGACGGTGTAGCGAATCCACTTGTTTGGTGTGTACATCATCGTTGGCTCCCTGACGACCAGCTCATTGATGCGCAAGCCTGTGAGCGACAGAGACATACACTGAAATGCGATGCGGATGGGCGGCTTCGTCCACAGCGTCTCCATTTTCTCCGTCGGGGAGATCTGCTGAATTTCTGCAAAGAAAGCTATTTTCTCCCCACTCTTCACCTGCGGCAGCTTCCAAACAATGGCGTGACTTACGGCGTCGTAATCGGCCTTACCCTGCCCTACCTTCGCTTCAGCAATAGCCGTATTGTCCGGGCAGGCGACACTCACCTGGACGTCCCTGATGACCCTGCCTCCTGGGGCGTCTGAGTGAAGTGTGAACTCGACCTCGGTGCGCGTCTTTGAGATTTCTCGTGCCTTGGCCGACAGCACCTTCATCGGTGGCTGCACACTCACGCTGGAGCGGTACGTCATGAGGGTGAACTTTCCATCCGGCGGCACAAAGGTGAGTTGCCGTTCCTCGTTACCTGAGGCTTTGAGGCGGACGCAGTTGTGAAGGGAGATGTTTGACAAGGGGACCAGCTTCCCCGTCCCATCGGCAGCTTGGTTCTCGGTCGTCTCGTCGGGACTGCGGTTCATCACTTTCGCGTTCCAGTGCAGTTGGCACTCCGGCATCCCGGAAAGGAAATTGTTCATGACCACGCGCCCCAACACGCTGCTCTGCAGCGCCTCTCCTGTTTGGGAGAGTAGCAGATTCACCTCTTCAAACACGTCAATGAACACCTCGTTCACGCGGAACACAAGGCCCTCCACCCGCCACGGCGTCTCGCCAGTCATCCTATCGGCGATGCGCTCCGACTCGCGGGTGTTCTTCAGAACGGCAGCGTCCACACCGTCTGTCGTGACAAATTTCCGTATGGCCTCTGCGTCCGTCAGGATGGGGTACCCGAAGTCCATCGATTCATCGATGATACTCTGCAAAGCAACAAAGTTCTCCTTGATTTGCTTTTCGTTCAAGTCCTCGTAGTACTTTTGAATGTACTGCAGCAGTCGTACAGCGTACTGGAGACACATTAGGCAGTTGGCATTAGAGTCGGACACCATCACAACGTACAACTCAGTCAGCTTCAAGTGAATGAAGCACACGCGTTTCACAATGTTGATAGGGCAGCGGTCAACCTGCTTTGTAGAGATGATCTCAGTGCAGAAGGTTTCAGCGAGCGACCGCACTGTGTTTCCCGCCCGAAACGTCCGCGAGAGCACTACGTCTCCGCGGGAGTTCAAGAACATCAAAACCGATAACATTGCCCCACTGAACGATTGCCGTTTCGCCTGCGAGCAGCAGTCCAATGGTGCGGTGCATCTTGTGTACGTGAGATGCGAGAGGCGGCACGCCCGCACAACTCCAAGGAGGAGGCAGAGAGGGGGGAGGGTGCAGAACGGATGGTCTTGAGAAACAGGGCATGGGAGGAGGATAGCACAGAGGAGTTGGGGGGAGGGAGGGGGGGGGTACACCGCAAACGTCGCATCACGTGACGCCATCCCACTGTGTGCACAATGCCTACACGTTCTTTCGTCGATTTTTTTTTTTAGTCCGGGTCTGTAGACCAGTGGTGTGTCTCTCTCACCTTCTCATCTAGGAACATACCCGCATACCCATACATACACCTACACGGCTCAAGAACGCGACGCCAAACAACCACCACAGCACAATCGAAAGACGGCAGCAGCCGCCAGGAGCCGATGAAAAGTGTCTGCGCCACTCGTCATCTGTCCGGCTCATCGGCGGCTTGTGCGACGTTGGTAATGTGCCTCTTGTACTCCGCCTGCATCTCTCGCTTCCGCTTTCGTCGCTCGAGGGCCTTTTTATCTCGCTCTTCTTCGTATACAGAAACTCTCAGGATGCGGTCCTTGCTCAGAGCGTACTCGTTGAGCGCGCCCACTGCATTATTCGCGGCCTCACACTGCTCGTACACAACAATAGCGCACCCCTTTGTTATGAAGGATGACCCAATGCGGATTTGCTGAATGCCCCCGTAGGCCCCAAAGAGGGAGTAAAGGTACTCACTGGTGCACTGCTTTGAGGGAATGCCAGTCACAAGCAGGATGCGCTCATCCGGCATGGCTGCAGCATGGACGTTCGCGTTGTTTGGGCTAACGTGAGTGCACATCACGGAGGAAGGAGACAAGGAAACAGGAAGGGTGAAGGTAGTTGGCCTGGCAGAGTAGTAATACCCAAGGACAAGCATGGAAGGCAGTGGCAGCGTGTACGTTACAAGCTAGTAGCCGAGGAAGGGGGGATGAACACGAACGGTCCCCGCATACCCGATCGCGACAGCGTGTCGCTTTAGAGAAGAGCAGGGGATTGCAGAGGCTCAGGTGACAAGTAAACCGTGTGTTTGCTGGCAAGGAAACGCTTACGATTCTCGCGCTTCAATGGGTTGGACATCACTTCAGTAGTCCGTCAGGCGCACCCATGAGCACAAAAAGAAGCCATGCGTGGGCACGGTGGCATGACGACTCTTTTGCAGAACCACACAACCACAAAGATGCGCACTCCAATAGACAGCAACGGCAACGGCACACACACACACACACACACACACGCACACACACGCACAAACACGAAACGTGTCATTGGGATAATATAAGGAGAGCGAGACACAGAGTAATAAAGCAAAGCTACCTTTGATATATTGATTTTCTTCTTGCCCTTTTGATTGCACATTGCCGCCGATTACTCAAGGTCGACGGCGATGGCCTCCACAGAAGGCACGCACGCTACATTGCTCGCCACAACACCATCGCCGCCGACGAGGACTAAGGTCTGAATAACGCGCTTCAAGAACATTACCTGTGCCGCATTGTTTGTGACGAGGAGGCTCGGGTCAATCTGCCGCGTGAAGGCCTCATATCCCTTTTCTGTGGTGCAGAAGAGGATGCGATGACGCTCGATTCCGTCCACCGCTTTGACGAGATTAAGAATCTGCTTCTTGTCGGCAGCATCACGAATGCGGCACATGAGATACACTTCCGAGGAAAACGCGTAGAACCGGAGAATATCCAGCGCTTTTCCCTGGGCCTTCCAGCCCTTATCATCGTACAAAACTTCCCACGCGATGCAGATCCTCTTCCCAATGAACGCCTTCTGCTTTATGCGCGTCACTGCATCGCATGCTTCGACAGCATCGCGCGGTGCACCCAAGGGCCGCCTTGCAGAGGTGGGCGGACGCTGCGCCGGATCCTTTCTCCGGTAAAAAATGTACAGCGACACCGCACTCACTACAATGGCGACGAGCGTCGTGGTCGACACAGGTAGTCGCTCAGAGATCTCTTCTAGGAAGGATCGACGGATTACGCCAACCATGATGCCGTTTATATTGGAAAGGGGGCCTTCCTCTTTTTTTTTGTTTGTGCGATGTTGGGCGCCGCCAAAAGGAGAATCATCAACACCGTTACGAGTGAAACTGTAGAGAGGATAAGAACATGGAGAGCAAAATAGCGGCATCCCTCTTTCCAGCAATGTTGCGTGCACTACACCAAAGTTATCGCCAAGCTTTCTTCCCAAACTTCTCACCAGAGAAGGGTATAGATTTTCCGCCGCCGCCAAAGAGCTTGCTATAGCAAAGAATGGGCGGAATGGCGGCTAGAGGGGCAGGGAAATTACGACTTTTCCCAGCGAGCTGACGTAGACGGTGAGGGTAAAATGCCTGTTAAGAGGCAGCCTACAGTCTGTTACTTGTGGTTAGTGCCCGTCCTGCAAACACATCCACAGAATTCGCTTGAGTATGTGTGCTGAAAAAAAAAACTGGTTTGGTGCAACATTTTCCTTTGCGGAGAAAAACTGCATGTTGTTTTTCACGAACAGTAGACATAGCAGTTCGCTGATTCACCTCGCATTAGCAATCCTTTCTCCATCAGAGCGTCTACGCGCAGTTTGATATCCGTTCGTGTGGGGGAGCACACACCCCGCAGCTCACTTTCGATGGCACAGCATAGCGTATGGTAATCAATACTATTGTGCTCTTTCAGCAGTTTCACGATGGTGGCATCCAGGCTCATTGTTCGTGCACCGTCCATGCCCTTGCAAGCGGCGATGGCACCTCCACTACTATCATGCGCCGACTTCTGCACCCCTGCGCTCACTTTCACCTTCGACTTTGAGGAGTAAAAGCGACGATTAAACCTAAACTCTGTGCCGTTGCGTTCGGCAAGACCAACGTGGCAAAGAGTGTTGAAGTGGGTAAGTACCTCGTCAGAACTTAGTGCACCTTGTCTAGCAACGACTGCGACGCTCACATCCTCATCCGAGTTCAACGCCATGATACTGTTCACAAAATGAGTATGCGCCGACACGTGGTATGTTCTGCCTCCATGGCAAAGCTGAAAAGCAATCGAGCCCAAGCTCATCTGAAAAACGATCTTCCGACCGTTGTGGCGCCGACGGTAGTACTCCTGAAACACATGCTTGCACGATTCCATGCTCTGCGGAATGCTGAGTGGAATGTTGGTGTACTGAGGCCACAGACCGCTTGTCAAGACAAGGACATCAAACTCTAAGGGAGGGGATATCTTTTTCGTCTTCATATCTGCTACCAACTTCTCCTGCGCCGCGGTGGCACTGCGGATGTCCTCCACCATTTTCTGAAATCGATTCACCACACTTGATCCGTAGATGTTGAAGAGGCGGTCAATAAAGCGACACTCCATGTCCACTGCGTGTGGCTTTGCGTAGATCAAGCGAACCGCCAGGTGACTTCGAAACGCCACCTCAAAAGCCTCAAGATCAGGCGTCAGCTGCAAAATAGTAAGAACATTGTTCCCTACTGTGCTCACAACGTCATCCTTGCCTTGCCGAATGCCACTGTCGTAGTAAACCGAGAGGGTTTCCATAAAGCGCGTGTCGCTGCCCAAGACGTTGCGTATAACGCGCAGAAACGGTGACTGGCTATGGCCTTCCTCTGCTGTAAAGAGGCCATCCAACTCCTTTGCCCTTTCGATCAGCTGCAGCATCTTTTGGACGCCGAGAAAGGGAAAGACGCCTGTGCTTCGATCGTTTATGATGCCCTCGCTTTTCTCTTTCAAGGCCTGAGCAATAACGTCGATGACGTCCTTCTCCCGCTTCATGGCGCAGAAGACCTGCACAACAGTGGAAATACTGGTCACATCCCACTCCTCCAACATGTGTACCAAACCGGTCGGCCCCGTCAGCATATCATCGACAGATGATGGATCGCTGAGGACAAGCGAGGAGTAGAGTGCATTTGTGAGTTTATCCAACAGAATATAGAAAAATGTATCGGCATACTTGTGACTTTCACTGCTCACAACGCTCTGAACCCACTGCAAATAATTGTTCGTGGTGAGCGACTGTCTCTGTTGCTCCCCTTGCGCAGCATACTTATCGACTATTGCATCCACAAAGGGGGTTTCCATACAGCGTACAAAGTACTTGCTGCCTTCGGCGGTGTATAATTCTTGACCAATGTCTCGAATAATGGACTCAGCGGCAGGCACGTGAATCGACTGCTTGATGGAGGCGATGAGACGTGCGGACACCTCAGGATTGCCTAACGTAGAGGAGCAAAAAATACGCTCGCCAAGATGCTCAATAGAAGAGTGATGACAGGCGTACATGTAGTTCTTGTTGAAGTACAAGAGAACGTTGCTGATTTGACTCACAGAGTCATTGTAGTCCTGCCACTCACGAAGAAAGTCAGCGACATACACTGAAGAGTCCTCAATTCGATTGAGGACTGTGGAGACTTGTGCATAAAGCTGCTCTTCCAGACGCTCCAACACCTGACTCCCGTAATGTGCCTGGCACAGCTGGAAAACAGAGTGGTGTATTCTCTGAAACGAGTTCCTCGAAACCTCTTTTTTGAAAATGCAGAGTACTGTCTCCTCAATGATGCCCCACTTATCCGAAAAAGTGGAATACTCTGCCATGCGCTTTCGACTCGACACCACACTGGACATTGAACTCGCAAGGGGCTTTCCGTCTTCTGACTGACACCACAAGGATAACGTTCACTGCGGAACAGAAAAGTGCACAGAGCCCAGAGCGCAGGCCCGTTTCTTCGAAAATAGAAAAAAAAAGATGAGAGAATGTTAGGGCAGGAGCGAAAGTAGTTTGTTTCGCCAACGGGAATGGGCCATTGCCTCAATGGCTCGAATCCCCGCACGAGGCACGAGTGCCGTAGTCTAGACGAGAAGAAATGTTATACAGCACAGCTGGGGTGGTCATGACAGGCTGAGAGAAGCGTTGCCCCCTCCCCCCAAAACACACACACACACGTCGATCGCTTCCCCACTGACACGGTATCGAAGCAAGTTCAGCGATAACACGGTTGGCCTCCTACTTTTAGCTCTGTTTTTTTTTTTCGTTTGCGTGTTGTTCCTTTCACGATGCTGGCGCAGTATTTATAAGGGCACAGACCCATATTAATGACAAAGAACCACGAAGATGTTAACATGCCTTAAACTCGTCGTCCCCCTCCCTCCCCCCAAAACAACAACAACAGCCACAGATAGCATGCTGCATATTCCCTCCGTCGTGGTTCTGACTAGCATCCTTAGAGTGCGATTGAGCGCTGTGGCAAGAGGAACAAGGCCTTACCAGGCACCCTGTGGTAGCTCTTTTCTCATTTCACTGGCTTTATCACGTCTTCCTTAGCCCGTCAACAACGATATGCCTTTTTTTAAAAAAAATTTTTCCCCTTGCATGTATTTGTTTCCAACATACATGCCAGCAGAGGACGAAAAGGAACGAAAAGCGGTGACACAAGCTGTGCGTATGAGAAGCCCACACAAACAGCTCGCATTGTTCACGCAACTTAAGCCCATCAATGCAGTGTGTCGAATACAAAGAAATGGCAAGTGCTTAGCTCATTACTACTTCGACTTCTTGACGGGGCGGTACACACCAACAACTACAGCGTGGTCGCGCTCAAACGGCTCAAGAGAAACCTGCTCCAGTGGCTTCAACTTGTCCTTCTTCAGCTTGTTTAGCTCAGACGCAATCACTACAGGTGCAGCCAGGGTAGAGTCAATGCAGTTAGCCTTGATGGAGATGACATAGTGACCACCATTCTGCAGAAAAGCCTGTGCATTGAGTGCAAGAATTCGCGCCTGGTCCGGCTGTGCGACATCCATGAAAATGCAGTCGACCATCGGCACAAGCATGCGGTACTTCATGGGATAGCGGGCGTCTTCAATGATGGGGACGATATTCGAACGGCGTTTCGACATCTCGACTAAATCGCGACCAACACGGTGCGAGAACTCCACCGCATACACCATGCCCTCGGGTCCTACAAGGTCGCTCACGTGGCTGACTGTGGTACCAGTCGCCCCACCGAGATACAGCACCTTTGAGCCGGGACCCATATGAATGCTACTTACACCAGCGTAAATGGCAGAGGCAAGCTTCGAGCGGTAGGGATTCCACAGACGGTACTCCTTTTTATCATCACCGCCCTGCGTTGCGCTTAACTCGATGCGCTTCTCACCGTACACGGAAATGCCGGGCACCATGTTGAGCGTGCAAAGAGAGTCGGTCTTGGCCTTGGAAATGAACACGCCAGGGTGTAGCATGTGCGGCTCCACGATAACCTTGGCACCTGCGCTACCGCCGCGGCCACCACCACGACCGCCGCCACGCCCTCCACCGCGACCGCCGCCACGGCCTCCACCGCGCGCACCGCCGCCACGTCCCCCACCGCGTGCACCGCCGCGGCCGAAGCCTCCGCGACCACCACCGCCACGTGCAAACCCACCGCGCATGTTCGATGCAGTGCGTTGCGAAGGTTGACAGACACGATTCCGTTCACGTGATATTATTTGCCGATAGGGGAGTATACCACACTTTTAGTCCTGAGAGAGAGAGAGAGAGAGAGGGAGGGAGGGAGAGGGAGGAGTGAATGAGATACAGAGCAAACTGGGAAAGAAAAGGTGGCCTTCATAGAAGTTTTATCCCCGCCTCCGCGGATAGTTCGGCCCTGGCAGACGCCGAATTGTGCGAAGGTTCTGCACTTTGGCTGACTTCGTCATTGTAGAGCAAGAGATCCATGCATGGACCAGCACATTCAAACAAGCATCAGAATGTGCAGTTCGCCTTTTTTGTGCGCGCGCGCCCAATTTCGCCACAGAGGAATATAACCACACACCGTGGGCTGTAAACTGGCGTTGGATAACGCGCGTTCCGCGTGGGGGGGACCGCCTCTGTTTTTCGGGGTGTGGGTCGTCTCGCTGCCACTTCCCTTTCCTCGTTCAGGCGCCTTTGTGCGTTGGTTTCGTCGCCCGAGGGGGGGGGTCTGGGCGTGGAGATGCGGGCGTCGGCAGCTGGACGCGCCGGGCCGCGTGTCAGGAAATCGGGGTACCGGCGGCGTCGATAACGCGTTCGTACCAGTCCGCGTCCGCCGACAAGTCCACCAGACGCGGCGCAGCCCAGCTTGGTGGCTGGTGAAGGCTCTCGACAAACTTTTGTAGCAGAACGGGCGCCGTTTCTGGCACCAGCGGTGGCGGTCCAGGGACGCCGCGGTGCTGCATTTCGTTGCTGATCGATGTGGCGCGCCGGCCCGGCAGCTCACACATAATGATGTCGTCGAAGAAGCGTAAGTCGCTTGCAACGTTGAAGCCAACTCCATGCATGGAGACCCAACTCCCCAGCTGCAGCCCGATGGCGCCGAGCTTTTGCGCCGGGATGTCCTTGTACTGGTCAGTCCATACACCAGTCTTGTATCGGTGTGTTGGGATGCAGAACATCGCAGCGGTCTGGATCATTGCTTCCTCCAGCGCCCAGCTGAACCACTCAATCGGTGAGCGCGCCTTCTCCACTGTGCAATTTTTCCACAGAAGTTGGATGTTGATGATGGGGTACATGGTAAGCTGCCCAGGGCCGTGATAGGTGATACCACCGCCTCGCCGCGTCTTGACGACGTCGACGGTGCAGTGCTGCGGAAGTCCCTGGGTTGTGTCACGCCGACCTACGGTGTACACAGGGGAGCTGTGCTCCACTAGGATCGCGACATCCGGGCGGAGCGGCAGCGTGGACTCGCCGCGCCGCACACTCACCTGTCGCGCGATCTTGGCGTTAAAGATCGCCTCTTGCAGGTTTAGCACACGTCGGTACTCACATTTGCCGATGAAGAACGCCTTCATGCGAGCAGCAAAGACAACTGGAGGACAGCGTGGTTTGTTTGTGTGTGTGTGTGGGGTGGGGGGGGGG
>NC_025882.1:1192931-1266853 GCF_000755165.1 Leishmania panamensis
GTGGTTGTTTGTTGTGTGTGTGTGTGGGGGGGGGGGGAGGAGGAGGCTAAGTAGGGGACGAGGGGAACAAGGGAGGGAGGGAGGGGAGGGGGAAGTGAGTAGTCCTTTCATGGTAGTGAGGGTGCGAAAGGAAGGCTGTGCAGTTGCCGCTGGCCTTGGCATGGCGGTGTGCGGATTGGTTCGCCAAAGGGCTTTGGCGAAGTCATCACAAGCTTGGCTCTCTCCTTCATTCTTGCAGAGACACGTGAGAACGCAGTGCGTGTCTGATTTGGAGCCGCTTGCCCTTCAATGCAGAGACATGGGCAAGGCAAGACGAAAAGAAAAAAAAGAGCGGCAGTAGGCGTTTCCTCTCGCTTCCTTGCGTACATCGCACCGAAACACACACGCACACGCATATGGGATCAGCTGAAGAGATTCCGTCAAACCACAAAACAAAGCGATCGCGGTATATACATCATGTGTTCTATGTGACTTTTGCTTGCCCTTTCCTGGCAAGGTGGTGGCCCTTGACATCGCTGCCCGGAACGCTCACCTCTTCATCGTCCGCTGATGCCTGCATGAGGTGGCGCTGGTCGGGACGGAGGATATAACCAGAGTGGACAGCGCACAACATCGCTTCCTCTAAAGGTTATCCTCGGGTATGGGTGTGGCGGCTTCGGCGGACGTGCCATCGACCACCTCATCGTCGACAAACTCGCCGTCGGTGGCTTTCTCCTCGTCGCCGTGCTTCTTGTCTAGCCGGTTCTCATCCTCGATGAGGCGTGCAATGTAACTGGAGAGGAAGTCCTGGAACTCATCATCGCACACGTTCTCGACGAAGTGCGCGACGAGGGTGTCGGTGCCCTGCTCGGCCACCTGCAAGCGCGCGTACCACTGACTTAGCACCATCGTGTCCTCGTTCTCATCTGTCGTGGCGAGCTCGATCACCTTGGGCAGGCCGATGATGCGCAGGATAAACTGCCCGCCCTGTGGCACGGCGGTCTTGAGCGGCGTCAGCGCATTCAGGATGAAGACGTCGTCCACAGCGAGCCCCTGGAAAGCGGCCACTGCAGTCTCGGGAATACAGTAGCAGAAGCACTCGTCCGGGTAGGCCTCGGAGGCGCTCAGAGCAAGGGCGGTGAAGGCGAGGGACTGCTGCTGCCTGAGAAGGGTGCCGTCCGACAATTCCTTCAGAAACGTCTCGCACTGCGGGACCAGGTCCTTTCCCTCCTCCGGGTCACAGGACATGAGTATCAGTGACAGCTTGCCGTACGACAGACTCTCCGAGCCCACCTTCTGGTCCGCCGCGATGCACATCATATTGATGTCGGGGTAAGGCACCCCTTGCGCCATCAGATACTCCGCCAGCGTCGGGAGGTCTGCTGTCGTCGACAGTGCCTCATGCGCCGGCGTCGTGTCGTTTGTCAGGTCCGCCATCAGTGTCGTGCTCTCGGGATAGTGAAGCGGCAACGCCGCTACCGTGTTCCACACGTGCATCTCTTCCTCCGTCACCGTTATCCAGCGATCTGTGAAGATCTGGTTGATGACGGACTCGTCTTGGTTGCCGGTGGTGTTGACAGTGTCGGCCGGCGGCGCAGACGACGGCGCTTCGTCAGGGTCTTCGTCGTTGCCGTCGTCCAGCTCCGTGGTATCCATACCCGGCTGCGGTGTTGGGAATGGCGCGCGGGTATCGTCCAGCATTTCCCCCTGCTGATTGTCATCGTTCTCAGTCGCACCAGATGATGCCTGCGTGTCGACCTCTCTCTGAGGTTCATCAGCCGGCGTGCCTAAAGCCTCCTCCACATCACTCTCGTGGTGCTCTTTTGCAGGCAGGCTTAGTGACGACGTCGGGGACTCTACAGCTGTCGCAGTCTGCTGCTCTGGCAGCTCCTCGTATGGGTTGTCAGGCTCATTGCCCTCGGGCTGCTGCGCCGCTTGCTCCTCCACCGGGTAAGCCTCTACGGGTTCGTCAAGCTCATGGGTGTCTCTGCCTGCCTCATCCGCCTCCGCCGCGTCGACGGTGGGCGGCTCGACAGCAGGCTCTTCGCCGGATCCATCCGTGGCGGGCTTGGGCAGCTCCTCATTGTACGACACCTCGGTGGCATCATCCTCAGTGGGAAAGGTCCCCTGCACTACATCTGCGTCTACTTCAGTCCCAACGACCTCAGTCTCTTTGCCGTCAGCCCCTGCCTCCTTCACCGCCTCATTGGATTCAACGGCCGACAGACTTTGAAGTGACGCCCGCGGTTCATCGTCCGCAGCTTTTTCCCCTGATTCATTAACCTGTGGCTCTTTCTCCGGCGGCAGCAGCGGTGCAGCTGGCGTTGCTGTGGCTATCGCCCGCTTTTCTGTAATGATAGTCAAAATGGCATCCTTCACGCTTCCGCTATCGCCGACAAAGGACTGCAGGTGGGCGGCCGTCACTGTGGGCCCACTGGCGCCCTGCACCTTGGCCGTGATATCGGCCAAATCCGTCTCCGACAGCTCCGCCGCCGAGGCGCCGAGCAGCGCCTGTACCGCGCGCACGAACTCGCTCACAGTCACCTCGCTCTCGGAGAGCGAGAAGTGCGATTCCCAAAAGTGTAGCGCATCAGCGTTCATGATGTACTCGGAGGCGGCGTTCTGCTGCTTGCACAGGTTATGTACGATGCGGCAGATCTTTGGGGTGTCGATACCCTCCAGCTGGGCTCGCATCTTCCCTTCCTTGTAGAAGGCGAAGAACGGCTTCGAGTGATTCTGGCGCTGTTCCAGAATCCCTTTCCAGAAGCCGACAAGAGTATCCTTGGAGACTTCCATCCCCTTCTGCCGAGGACGATGGACCTTCACCTCATCTGGGTCGTTGAGGCTCGCCAGCACCGCATTGCACTCCACTGCGAAGAACCGCAGGTGAACCAGGTCGCCGGCGTCGGTAAAGAGACGGCGGAAGGTGTCACTGAGTGCCTTGCAGTGACCCCACTCCGCGTTGTACACATCCAGCACTACCACACCGTGTTGCGCCTGTGAGAGCTGCAGCTCATCTTCCAGCTGTGAGGCCTTGGTTATGTTCTTCACCACATCCTTGTGCACTTGTGTCTGCATCTTTCACGCGGTGCGTGCTTGCAGGATTCCTTATGGCTTGCGTGCGTGTAAAAGAATTTGTTGTCCGTGCGTGCTACAATGAAGAGCCGAGCCGATCCCAGCGCTGACGGGAGGGAAGGTGGGCAAACGAAAAATGGAAGGAGGAAAGAGTAGCGATGCGGGGTGTGGGACCCACGATGACAGCACACCGAGAAGAAGTCGCGCTCTCTCAGACAAGCACGCCTATGACCTTATAAGTGAGTGACACGTGAGAGCGAGAAAATGGGGGGGGGGGCTAAAGAGAGGCACGCGCAATTGATTCGCACCTATCAACAGTTCTGGTGGCGCTCGATGTGTGTGTGTGTGTGGGGGGGGGATGAAAGAGGAGGCAAGGGGGAACATACAGAGGATGAGAGTGTGTGGGGGGCAGAGCGAATGCAACGCACGCCCTCTTTCTTCTTTATCATGCACGGCTTTTCAACAGCGCTTTGGTTCATGGTGCGATTTGCTCTGTAAATGGCCACCCATGCCCACAAGCGCTGAGGCACAAGAGAGGGGGAGGAGGAGGAGGAAGAGGGGGGCTACATTGCACGCTGATGCTGAGTCAGGCACCACCCCGTATAGACCACTGGGCTGCGGTTTCGAAGGGTTGCTGCCTGTGCACCTCCCCCTACACAGAAGGACATGAGGATGGATATGAGAGAGAAAACATACAAATACGAACGCGCGTGGCGTGCTCGCTGAGGCGTGTGTGAAACGGCTTAGAAGATATACACACACACACACACACAGACATGAGGGCCAGTGTTCATGTACATGCTGCGCGGAAGAAACGAGGGGGGGAAGTGATGTCGAGGAGGGCGCTACCCACTTTCAGATATAACCACTCACTTCCCAAATTGCGAGAGAGAAGGGTGAGGAAGGCGGATGCGGAGGCACTCCAAAGAAAAGAAAAAAACCAGGAGCAGAATGCTAGTAGTATACCGGTACGCCAAAGTGACAGATATGTAACGTGGCTTCCTGCGCTCCATCTGAAGCTTATACAACGACGGCTAGCCGCTTGCCACATCGACTGCAGTAGGCGGCTGATGCACGTGCTGCTTTGGCGCCACAGTGTGCACACGTCACTGGGGCGGTGCCCGTGACGTGGGCCTGGATGGGTGGGAGAGTTACCGCCTCGTGAGAGGTGCGGACAGGCGACAAAGTCGGCGGCGTACTAACGACGGAGCGCGGTCGAGCTCGTGGAGTCCCTGTTGGCGGTGTGGAGGAAGTGCGCGGGGTGCAGGACACGCGAAGCGAGGGGAGTAACTCGGGTGAGACACTCACAAAGTTGTCGCAGGACTGATCTCCACCCTCATTACCTGCGAGAGCAAACATCGTGGGTGGAGCGTGACGGTGGAACGGCCGCGGTGACGTGAGCGGCGGTGTTGACGGCTTCGCAGGCCTTTGCGCAACAGAGTGTGGTGCGCAGTCAGTCAGTTGCTCTACATGGGATACATCTCGGTCGTACGATTCTTCTTTAGCTATCCGTGTCTTTGAGGCCGAGGCGCTGCGACTATGAGGTAGATGCTCCTCCTTCGTCGCTGTGTTCCACAGCGTTTGTAGCTCGCTCAGTCGCGACCGCAGCGCAGACACGGTGACAATGTCATGTTGAGTGACTTCCATTAGGATGAATCATAGACTACCGCGGCAGACACACGTCGTTCAGTGCAGCAGTGTGGCTTCCTTCTCCACCGTCGAAGTCTCTGTCTATATAGAGAAAGGGAAACACACAAACAACAACGCAAGGGTAAGGGACAGAGGGTCACACAGGTGAGACATGCGATGGACGAAGGTGGATGGAAGGGGGGATGAACGTGGACGGAGGAGCAGCTCTCTTTTTGTTCCTAGTGGCCGGGTGCTGTCATGACGGCGAATCACTACTGCCACCAGCATTTCCCTTGCGTCTTCTTGTCTTCTGCACCCTCGGGGTTACAAAGTGAGACGCAAGGCATCGCGCTCCATGATGGGCGCTGCACTGTGAATGTTTCTTGAGAACATGCGCCCACCCCTACGCACATCCTCCTTGAGATCTACCTCCGCGGCATGAGAGAGAGAGAGCGACGGCGGCGGCGGCGGAGGGAATGTTGCTTTACCATTGACTTCCTTCCCCTTCTGTCAGAGAGGGACACGGTGGGTGTCACAGAGCACATTTTCTCTCTGGGCTTTCTGTCCACAGCACCGGCGTGGCATCATCATCATCCACTCAGCCGAAACAACAACGGCTCTTTCATCCCTACCACACACGAACACATAAACGAAATATAGAAGCGTACCGTACAACACCCGCGTCATCGGACAACAAACCCCGATTTGAGAGGAAGAAGGACGAGGACCAGTGAGAGGAGAAGGAGAGGGTCAAGAGCCAGCGCGGGAGGGTGTAATAGACAGGAAATTGCCTTTGTTCAGTCCAGCAAACAAGAGTGCGCACAGCAGCAGTGGGGTTGGTAGTGTAGGGGACGGAAAGAGAGTTGACAATAATTTTGGCTTCGTGGAGAGGGAGTGGGCACCTCTTGAGGCTGTCTTAGAGGCCCCGGAGAAGAACGACCGATCCTATCGGCGTCCGGCTTCCCCTTTTTACACTACTTCCTTCACACCCGCGCATCTCGTCGTCTCGTTTCGGGTCATCGCTTCTGTGCCTGTTGGACTGAAGCCGCATGCACCCCCCACCCCTTGTATCTCCCTCGCGTGAGACGGTCATCGCAGTCTCTGCCGTTATATCGAGGCATTGGGGTTGAAGAGGTAGTAGCGCACCGTGGGCAGATGTTCATTGAAGCATGCCTTGGTGCGGTAGGCGAACGTGTTGTTGCACACGACGCGGCCGTCGGTTGACTTCACCACTACGCCGCCCCACGCCTCGGCCGTGCTGAGGTAGCACTTGTTCACCTGAATCGAGATGGTGGCGCCAGTCTTTTCCTTGTACCACCGCTCCAGCATCGGAATTTCGCACTCGATCTCGGCCTCGTCCTCTTTGCGGCACTGGATGACGGCGTCCGTGCGGATGGACATGAGCGACTGGCGGATGAGACTTACCAGCACCGGATTGTATTGGGAAGGGTTTTTCACCATGGCCACAATCCTCTGGCGCATCTGCTCGAGCAGATGTTCCACGATCGTCACCCGCTCCTTTATGACCCGCATGCGCTGCAGCTTTGAGTAGTTGGCACGGGCCACGCGGCGGTCCACGTCAACCTGCTTGAGCTTCTTTTCCGCCATGACGCGGATCTTCGTCTTCTCCGCCTCGACCAGGCGCATCTTCTCCACGTCATACTCTTCCTGCGCCGCCGCCTCGAGCTCCTCGACCTTCTCTTGAGCCTCTCGCTCAATGAAGTCGATCATCGACTGAATTTGGCGTGCCTCGCTCATGGTGGCGGATTAGACGAACAGGTGTTGAATGTATAAGTGAAAGAGGAGGTACGGTAAGGAGGAGGAGGGGGGGAGGGGAGGGCAGAGATGCACAGATGCAACGGGGGACGGACCGACTTTGTTGCGAGGGTGTGGAGCGACCGATGGGGGAGGAGGGGGGAGAGAGAGAGCAACCAAGGCGTAAATCACAAGGCAATGCACACGTCTGTGTGTGTGTGTGTGGATGGTTTAGACGATAGTTGGTGATGTATCTTTTGAAGGTGTACGTGTGTGCGTAGACGTTTGTGTCGAAGCAAGAGGGAAGGGAGCGAGGGGAAGGGGGGGGGGAAGGAGGGAGGGACAACCAAAAAAGCAGCCAAACGGGAGGATGAGGTGGCAGCAAGTGAGTGGCACGGGAAAGGTGCTTATCTGGGCGACTGAGGGAATCACAACGACAGAAACGACACATGAGAAGGCGGTGTGAGGGCCCACCATACGCGACAAATAGGCTCAAAGAGTGTCCCATGAGCGGCCACAGCAACAGACGGTGGAGGTGCGGCGTTTTCTCGAATCCCCCGGCGTTCCGTCTCGTTCTCTCTTGAGTAATGCGGTAAGGGATTTAAGAGTAAGCAAAGACAAACCTGTGGTCACCATCAGAGTCACACCCACACCTACACAAACGCAAGCACGTACGCGCGCATTGTTTCGGTCAGCGTGCACATGAAAAAAAGGAAAACGACGTGGCCTCGTCACGACACTGTCGCTCCCGAACTTGTCATGGACTGGCGGCACTGTGCCCACATCATCATAAGCAGTAGCGGGGTGGTGACTGGTAGAACGTGGCTGCGCCACAGCCGGAAGCGCATACTATGCACCGACACTAGCATCGCATAAAAGGCCCACCCGCTGAACACCATCAGCAGACTGCTGGATGGAACCGTGCGAAAGGGCGCCATGGCGGCCCCGGAGGTGGCACCCAGAATGAGGAGATAGTTGTGAAATGTCGTGAACCAGCGAATTCCTTCCCCACAGGAGAAGACGACGAAGAAGCACATGCACCAGCTGGCCACCGCGTACACCCAGAATAGTGCCTCGAGAAGTGCAAAGAACATCGCGTGGCGCTCTACTACCGTTCTGCTTCTGCTTATCGAGTCCGGGGTGTGAGAGCCCGCGTATAGAGAGGGGGGGGAAGGGGGGAGGAAGACGAGGATGAGCCACATCACAAGCCAGAGAGACACGGTTATGGTGGGATATTACATGGTTGATGAGTGGGGGAGACATGTCCCGCACACACGTACGAAAGCGCAGGTGTGGGTAAAAGAGAGGGAAAAAGGAGGGTACGTAGCAGAAAGAGGAGAGCGTTAGCAAGCGCATGTCACCTAACCACAGTCCTGTTCTTCAGAGAGAAAGAGAGAGCATGAGAGGGAAAGAGGGGCGGTGGTGCAGCAGGGCAAGATGGGGTTGGGGTGCTTTGAGTAGTTCATCAGTCGTGCACCGCATTGTGTTCATGTTGTCTTTTGTTCGCACGGGAGTGTGCGGCACTGGGCGCACATTTTTTGTTTGTGTTTGTTGGCGTTGCGCTTCGCTCCTCTCTTCCGCCTCAGCAATAGACGCTGCCTTACAGTGCCGAGTAGAGCGTTACCGATACTTTGACCAGCGCCCAGGGCTCTCGCGCTACTTGGAAGGCACTAGCTGGCCGATAAACAATAGCATTGGGGGGAGGCCACCCGGAGATCAGATCAGATGAGCGCACCATCATCGCCCTGCTAGGTGTCCTGCACCGTGCGATCTGCCTGCTCCAGACACATGCGCTGAATAAAATTTCCGCGACCCTTTTCGCTGCTGCTTGTGTACTTGGCGAGGACGCTTCTTCGCTGCTTCACATCGCTGCGCCAGAACATGCGAAGCGTCTCCAAGGCGGCCTTCTCAATCATTTCAGAGGGGAACTGCTGTAGCACATGACGACCAACAAAACGCGGGCGGTGTGCAGGGGATGGATCTGCAGTTTCTTGAGGGAAGGGCAGCACGACCCCACTGAGGGGGAGCGCGCCTGTACTGCTCACGGGCACATGCCGATGTGCTGCAAAGAAGCCCTCAAGGCTGTGGCGCAGCGACTCGGCGTCCTCCTCCAGGTGAAGAAGATCTTCCTCGTTGATGTCGGTGTCCACCATGGCGATCGCCGCGTCCTTCGGCAGCGCATTCATCGAGGAGGCGTTGATGATGGAGAGGGACGAGGTGGCGGCGCTACCAGACAGAGGAGGCAGAGGGGGTGGCGCGGGAGTGGCCGCTGGCGTTGCACCCTCAAGGCGCTGAATGTCCTCCTCCAGAAAGGTGCGCGAGAAGCAGAAGTACTTGCGCACAACCGCATCCCAGAAACTCTTCTTCGTCGCCTTGTCCACGACTCTCTGCTGGAAGACCGCCGCGAGCACAGGAATTTGGCGCAGCACGTCGTTCTCCATTTGCTCGGTAATGGGTAGCAGCTGAAATGTTTCTCGGTCGACGAGGGTCTCCAGCGCGTCGAAGGCCTGCTCCACTCCACGCTGACCCGCCGCGTTCATGATCTCCTTGAGCTCCTCTTTATCCAGGACCCCGACCTCGACGGCAGCGTCGCAGATAGTGGAGACTACCCATTCGTCGTTCGACAGCGCCTGTTCCGCTTCCTGGGCGCGAACGATAGACTCAATGAACCCTTCTCTGTCCTGCAGAGACTCAAACTTCAGCACGTAGGAGTTGCCGTCCGTCACCAGCTTGGCAGTCGTGCCATCCTTGCGAGACCGCAACAGCTGGGTCACGTTGTGTGCCGCTACAAGAAGCGGGTCCTTGACCACTGTGGCATAGAGGAATGTAATGAGGCCCCCCTTTATCTGCACTGAGCAGTCCTCGCTATTTACCAGCACGCGCACCATGGAGGCTGTGCGTCGCGTGCGGATGCACCCTTTTAGAGGGCGGTGGTAGTGATTGATGGGAGAGGAGCAAGCGAAAGTGGCAAGGAGACACATAGAGGGAGAAGCAGCCACTCAGATGGGAAAGAGAGAGTCATGCAGCTGCGCCACATTGAAGACGCGCCACTTGAGTGGCAGAGGCGTCATGGAACTCTTGTGAGCGTTGTCATCACAAGATAGCTTCACGTGTTGCAGGATCTAAAAGGGATGGTCGGAGGAGGTTGACGCTTTGTTTAACCGAAGGGGGTTCGTTGTTGTCCTGATCATCCCTAGAGAGTGTGTTACGGGGGGAGGGGTTGGAGTTGTGATGAGATTGGTTACAGTTGGAGCACCCTTGTTTTTTTCATTCCTTTTTTTGTGTGTGTGTGTGTGTCACTTGACTTCAAGAGGTGTGAATGAGAGAAGAGGGGGCGAGGCCGCAAGGACAACAAAGGAAGAAGAAGCAAACCTACACCCCCCTCATACCCCCCCCATACACACACCCGTGTGTGTGCTTCATAACACGGTATGTACATGACTTGCGCGAAAGTGACTGAATAGTTGGAGGAGAGGTGCGAGCAGACACTCACGCACTTGCACAGAACAAACAGCAGATATACTTGTATGCATCGTGGAGGAGACAACAGAGAGAAAGAGAAAAAAACAAAGCGAAAGGAAAAGGGAGGACAACCGTGAAACCAAAAAAAATGAACATGCGAGGAGGAGTCACGTCGTGTGCGTGTGTGTGTGTGTGTGTGTGTGTGTGTGTGTGTGTGTGTGTGTGTGTGTGTGTGAGGGGGGAGGGCGACGGATGCACTCGCAGCGAAGGCACCAAAGAGAGCACAGCGGAGGAAACACGCAAAGCCCCAAAAGAAAAACAGAAGACGAAAGTGGCTTCCGGCATCGGCAACGCGCCCACTCCCCCCCTACAGGCATCTCCTCTCCGTGTCCATCGCTGGCAAGACTTTACATGTCGGTGGACACAGCGAAGTCTTTCACGCCTCGTAGACCGCATTGGATCAGCAGGCGTCTCACAGCCTCTCGGTTGTGCGTGTCCAGCACCAGCGAGTCGGGAAGCCGAACCGTCTCGGTTGGCTTGTCGTCGTACGTCACAGTGAGGAGGCGGTGCGGCACACCCGACAGATAGGCAGAGGTGGCGGGAATAGCCCACGACTGCAGTAGTAGTTTGCAGAAGCGCTCATCAGATTTCTCCGCGGGCGAAACATCCGCGTAGTATTCGACAAACTCGTCAAGAGTGACGGTGCCGATTTTGCATCCCACACGTCCTGTCCAGCAACTCTCAAAGTCGCGTACGGCCTCCGCGCGTTGAATGACGCCGTCAACTACATCCGGGATTGTGGCGACGTTGAGGCAGAAAAGGCTGTGCATGTCCTTGAACTCAACAGATCCCCGTCCCTCAATGCTCAGCTGCTGATATGCATAGATGACTGCCTGCATGCGGACCAGCGGCATCGTGCCACGCAACTCGGCCAGAATATCCTGCGCGCACACAACGTTGTCACCAGCTGTATCGAAGCGCTTCATGAGTACGTCCGTTTCCATGGGACTCAGCCAGACACCAAGTCCGGCAATCGCCCTGCGAAGCGCGTTGCGGTCAAGGAAGCGACGTTGCCGCTGCTCGTTGCATGCCACACCGAGGGCGATGGACAGGGAGCGGAAGCCAATGCGCCCACCAATCACAAGGGCACCCTGGCGAATGCGCTCCACCAACGCCGCCACCCCGCTATCTGTTGTCATTGTGAGTATGGTCGTTGACCTACTACTGGGCTTTGAGGTCGTTCTTGGCTTCATTAGCGCTGGATCGGCGTCGCCCCCACCAGAGAAGTAGAAGACGTTCTCCGGCTTCACCACGACGGCACCCCGAGAGCGAGAGTAGTAGTCGGTGGTGTAGCCACATGTGACGGCATATTCCATGCCGTACGACGTGCCCACGTGCTCACCGTTGCAGGCGAGAGGCAGATTTGTGAGGGAGTGCAGCAGCACCACGCCATCGCCAACCTTCACAGGGGAACCAAAGTGCACATCGTCGCGCACCGTGCCGGCACAGCTCACTACAAACACGTTATCTGCGCAGGCGTTGAGAGCGGCCACGGCGTACTGCACCTCTGACGAACGAAGGCCGGATGATCGGGAGGACTGCACGTACAGGAATCCCTCTGCGCTTGCGTTTTCGTTCGCAAGGCGAATTCGCTGGCCGTAGTGCAATACACTTGGGTTGCTGCGGTTGTAGCTGTGGTTGTGCTCGTCTTTGCACCGTAGCAGAGTCCAGGTGGAGCGCACCTGCGGGCCAGAGGCCGAGGACCCCGAAAGGGCGTACTGCTGCGACTGGGAGGAAGCCCCCCCACCAGTCCCCAGGTCTAACGCCAGAGCAGCTTGTGTTTTCTGGTTTATTACCCAATACGGCTGCCCTATGCGTACATCATCTCCCTTGACTGCGACAACGGTGGTCGGCTCTGCTAGCTGACTCGCGAGCATCGAACGCGCTACTGCGTTTGTTGCCGTCTTCTCGGGATGCTCCGCTGCGGCGTGCCGTTGCGCCTTGTACAGCTTCAGTTGATCTTCGCGCATGGCGATATCCTCGAACCAGTTGCCCACCAGCACCCCAGGGGAGTACTTCTGAACGTTGGAGTGAGCCATGGTCAAGTCCGCCATAGGAAAACAGTAACGCCAGAGGCGGGAAAATGTGTTCGCCTGTTCCGTTGTGGGAAGGGAGAAGGGAGCTGCAAAAAAAAAAAACGAAATCAGTGAAGCAAACAGAAGACTTCGCAGCGATCTATCTCGTGCTCCAGTGCGCGTGCCTTTGCGTGCGTGCTCGCTCTACACAGGCGGTTTGCGACGTACACGCCCCACCGACACACAGAGGCGCACCAGTTTGGCACACCAAAAAAAAAAGGGGAGGAGAGAGAGAGGGAGGGGAAAGAGGGAGAAGCGAGTGTTGGGCGCATACCGTTCGTACACACACACACACACAGCCAGAGAGAAAAGCAGGGGTGTCTCTCAACGACGCCAGTGCATCGCTAGTGCTCTTTCTCTCCCCGTCTTCTCGAAATCTGTCGACATTGACATTTTTGTTGTATGTGAACAGCTGGAGAAGAGACAGGAGAGGCCAAGCGGTGCAGAGTGAGGCATCTCTGCCGAAGTGAAAGGAGGATCGCGGGAGGCAGCTGTCACGGGACGGGAGAAGAGGACGACGTGGGGTGGAGTTGAGCCAGCAACAGATGACCCTGATGGTGGTGTGCGGTGGGTAACATTCCACCAGACGTGCACACACCCTCTACTGCTCTTGAGAGGAGTGGGTAGACTTCCACTGCCGCTGGTGCTGTTGCCACCTTTAGATGGGACATGCGGTTCGCCGGGGACGTTCGTCGACCGCAAGCCAGCTTCATTTCTGAGTACGTAAACGCTTGTGAGCCACATGATGGAGGGGAAAAGGAGAGGAGCCGAACAAACCATAGCACAGCAGCGACAGCCAGCAAGCAGTCCACTCGAACACACAGGGAGAGGAAGAGTACAGGGCGTACTCTTCGCGACCCACTCCTAGAGACCTGTGGAGGAGTCGCTCCAGACTGCCTTGCCTTGGTTCCCATGCGCCCTCTTCGAACCTCGTGAGTAGAGCAGAAAAGGACCGACATCCACAACAGCGATGCTCTTCAGCGCCTGCGCCTCCCCTAACGGGTGGTTCATTCTCTTCTTCGAGCGGCCCGCGTGTGTTCTTTTAGAGCTTCCCGCAGTCAACCACTACAACCCGCTCCACTGGCTCGCCAGTGACCGTTAGCGGGATGGCCTCGATGGCCTTCACCACGGCCCATCCGTCCACGACACGGCCGAAGCAGATGCACGTGCCGTTGAGGTGCGGCGCCTTGTCCGCCGTCAGGATAAAAAACTGCGACCCATTCAAGTGTGGTGCACTCACAGCGGTGCCTAAGAGACCCATTCGATCAAACTTGGACGCTTTCACTTCTTCCGGCGCGTCGAAGAATTCACCGTAGATGGAAAGCTGACCCGTGCCTTGACCAGAGACGATATCGCCGCCTTGCACAAGATAGCCTTTGCAGACGCGGTGCACCGTCGTGTTTCGGTACGTCAGCTGCGGCAGAAACTGGTCTCGAAAGGATGGCTCACCGATGCCATCGATGCTGGACACCCGTGGCAGCACATTTTCACCGGTGCATAACTTCAGGAAGTTCTCCGAGGCAACTGGGCACTTCTTCATAAAAAGTTCGAAAGACACACGCTGCGGATCCTGCCTGCCAATTGTGATGTCCATGAAGGCGTGCCGCGACGCAGTGGACCGGCTAATGACCGATCGAGTAAACATCGTCGTCGCTCACTCTGCCAAGCGCGAGGTGACGACGCAGAGCATACGAGCCAACCCGCACCAATGTATACGGTATAGAATAAGTTGGGGGAAGAAAAGGGAGTCGATAGAGGAGGGGGGGGGTAGTCGTTGACGAACGACATAGCTAGGACGTACACATGCGCGTAGACAAACGCGAGAGTGGCAAAGAGGAGATGTGGTGATGACGGTGGCTGGTGCTGAGGGAGGCCGAAGGAGGGGGGAGGCGGAGACGAAGAAGAGGCGAGCGAGAGACTCGCAAAACGGTTGCGCTGCAGCGACTTCATGGGTGTTTCTCAAATAATAATAAAAAGAAAGAACAGCGCGCCAGACTGTTCTTCTTTGATCCCATGCTCGGTTTTGAGGTTCGTCTCGCTCTAATTCCCCCCCCCCCCCACCGGCACACCCAAACACGTACAGACGCAGACATGCATCGCTGCGTAGGTGTGACGATGTGAGGCTGCTGGGACGGGAAAAAGGCGTTCGCACCATAACGATCGTTCCTATGGCATCTATTTTCCTTTGAAAGAACATCGATACAGTGCAACTGCATCTCTCGAGGTTTCTCTTTAAAGGTGCGACCCGCATGTACGGATTTGTGCGTGGCGGAAGCAAAACAAAACTGATCGAAGAAACGGTGAAAAACAGCAAGAGAACACGCAACAGCTGCCATGGGCGATGCTATTACTCCAATTTATAATCGTATATGTGTGTCTACGAACAACTCCCCCTTCACGGAGGAACGATTTGCTTGTTTCTATGGATGTGGGGTTGGTGATGGTGGTGGTGCGAAGAAAAAATCTCGCAGCACGACTGTGCGAGCTCAGCACGTATCATGCATGCGGCCACGCGGCAGGGCACCCCGGCCGACGGCGAGGGGGATGGTCGAGGGCGAGATGAGGTACTGCAGTTAGTGACTTTCTAGCATGGCACGTTAAGTGTTGTGTGTGCGAGTCTCGACAGCCGCGACAGCAACGATACCCAAAACGCCCACTGTTAAGGCTCTATGAGTGTGCAGGGTGCATTAGGTGCAGTAAAGGAGTGCAGAGAGAAAAAAAAATAAGAGAGGCAATGCCTTATCGTCTTCAGAGCACCTCGACCGGGTACAGCCCTGCTTCCCTCTCTAGCGTGGAAACGGGGAGGCCGTCCTGCAGGAGGCGCTCCACTGTAGCGTCGTCAGCGCTGAAGAGGTCCCAGCCCGGCTCGCCCAGCACTTCCCGCCAGTTGTCCCACTCGCAGTACTCGTTGGCGATGAGGCAGTGCTGCGGCCGCAGAGCGGCCACGTCGCTGCTGCGCAACCGTTGAAGCTCGGCAATGGTGTGCGCGTACACTGGAAACGCCGGCGATGCGTCGTTCAGCTTCCAGCCAATCAGATGGTTTGTGTGGAGCAGCAGTGGCATCGGCCTCTCTACGGATCGAAATTGCGGAGACGACGAGCGCGCTTCGGTGGCCACGGGAGGTATCATAGCAAAGCCGCGCCGCTGGAGGTAAGAAGCTAGAAGACGAGTCTTCCGTGAGCACGGGGCAGGCGCCGGCGATGATTCGGCGGCAGGCAGACCAGTCCACGATACCCGGTTGCCCTGCCTAAGGGTCACTCCTGCAATCCCGCTCGGCCGCTTGGCGAGGAGTATTACATGCGATGGATTGCAGGACCTTCGCATGAGCCGCGGCATCGCCGTCACCTGCACCGCCTTGGCGGCAGACCCGAAGGACGTCGATGCTGGCAGCACTAGACACGATGGCGACGAGAAGGCTGTCGCTGCGCTGTGACGGAGATGATGATGGCTGAGCTGAAGAAGGGACTTAATGGCCCACTGGGTGTCAACAGAGGCCATTTTATCGAGGTTGCTGTGAATCCTCTCTTCCTGATGACGGTGTTGCAAGTAGTGGCTCTATGGTGAGAGAAAAACAAGAGAGATCGCTGGGCAACCGTGTCGCTTGCACTTTCGACAGCGTTGTGAGAGAAATGATTTTATGCAAGAGAGAAGAAGCGAGGGCTAGAGGCGTGTTTGTGCGTGTATGTGTGAAAAAACCACTGCGACGTTAGGCGCGTTAAGAGCCGCCTTCTATCCATCAGCCACCGCAGCAGAAAGAAGAGCAAATTGTCTTGGCAGGGTAAAAGAAAAAAGGGCGTACCGCTGTATCCATATAGAGAGAGAGAAAGGGCCGAAGACTCCTATGGGCGTGTGCCTCACGTTGTCCTGCTGAGTGAATCAGAGCGCGATGAGTAGCTGCTGTTGTAAGGGAGAAGCGAGAGAAGTACGAGAGCAGTTTTTCTGAAGTGAGACCACAGGGTAAATGCAGGTGCATGTATGGAGGGTCTCTGCGACTTGTCACAGCACCATGGATGAGTGAACGACTGACACACATCCCATCCTTTGGTGCCAATGGTAAGGGAGAGAGGGTTTTTGGGAGCAGCTGTGATCATGAAGCGACTACTCATCCCACTCTTGTGCACAGTTGCCCACACTGACCGCACTCCAGCAGAGGACTTAAAAGGGAAAAAAAAGCACGAGAAATTCGCACGCATGACACAGAGAGGTTGTTCATGACTGAAGCTGACTCGGCCTTTCTCCTCTTGTTGCTGATCGTGGCTGTGCTTTGAGGTCCTGCAGCGATTCGTGCCAACAGAGACACGCACAAGCACTCACGCGCGCAAACTGGGAAGGCAATAAGAAATGAGAGAAAGAGAGCGAGGCGACTGGTTCTGTTCACGACCTCTCCACCCCTCTGCCTGCGACTGGAAAACCACGTTGCCATACCGACGCCCGTAGATAAGCCCGAGTGCATGCCTGCCGGCATAGCCCCGCATTCTACCAGGCGTTCCTTCCCTCGAACAGAGGGGTGACTCACGGTCACTGCGACTGGGAGTTCTGCGATCTGTCATTCTGCTGCTTCGTAACTGACAAGACGACAATGCGATTAATGTTCGAGCTTGGTGACGCACTGGAGAAGGAGGGTGCACTCCACCCTTCCTGCTGAGGCGGCGGATTGCTTGAAAAAGGCGATGGCTGGTAGGCCTGGGGTGCAGCACCGGACGCGGAGGGGTAGACGGTGGTGCTTGGTGTGACGCTGTTGAGGTTGTGGTTGTGTGACTGAGCGGGCGCAGAGTACGGGGCCGCTGCCCCAGAAGTGCTGAACATGATCATATCCTGCTGTGGCTGTTGCTGCTGGTAAGGGAGTTGTGAGGACTGTAGCGGAGGCGGTGTCATTATGTTGCTCGGAGGGCCTTGAGTGAAGTTGCACCTGGTGCCATGAGCAGGGAAGTCCATCGACTGCTGCTGTTGTTGTGGTTGCTGTGGATAAAGGGCGCTATATCCGCCTGCTGGCTGCACCACTGGTGGCGGCACTCCGGCAAACAGGTCACCTACGATACTGGCCACTGTTGCGGGCTGGTGCCGTGCTGGCGGAATAGGGGCGTGTGACGCAGTCATTGGTGATGCTGTGGGTACTGCAGCATGTGCTGTAGGTTGAGGCTCCGACGGAGATTGTACAGGTGCTGCGAAAAGGCTATCGAAGATGTCGTCTTGCGGTGTCCGCACGGATGGGGCCGGGGCACTCGATGTTGGTGGTGCTGCTGTTGAACTAGGTGGCGCGGGAGCCGTCGCAGCAGAGACGGGTGCGGGCTGCGCTGTGGGTGCCTCTCGAGCTGGAGCGAGGGAGAACGCCGTAGGTCTCGTCATGGACAAGGGCGGTGGCACCTGTGAAGGTGGCTCATTTGGGTGATCCCACAACTTTTGCAAGGCAGAGAACTCCTGCGCATTCCAACACCGCCGCTCTTCAAAAACGCTGCGCACATGGATTTTCAGCGCCATCACATCACCGGGGCGGGGGAGCTGATCACGAAAGGTGCTGAGCCACACATTGCGGGCTCGGTCATTGCCGGAAACAGCGAAACGAGCGATCTCGTCGTCCGTAAATTCACTCATTGTGATTCCCTTTACTTTGTGCTGGAAGGAGCGGTGCACAGCGCTGCAGCCGGAGCACACAAGAATGCCGAAATCCGACACCACGTAGAGAGGACCTCGCATGCCGCAATCAAAGCAGCTCTTGTTGCCTCCAATTTGGCTGAGTTTCCGCAGCGCCTCTTTGTGCCGCTCCGACTTGCGCTGCCGAATGTTCATCTTTGTTTCTAAAAAGGCAGCGTGCGTTTTTTTTTCGTTTTAGCGCTGCGTGTGCACGTCCACTGTCCTACTAAAATCGTGGCAGGGCAGTCGTGAACAACGTCAAGGGACTGGAAGGTATGCCTGTGAGAGGGTGTCGGATGTGATAATCGCCTTGTCCTTTGCTTTGGTGCCCACGCCTTCCTGAGTAGACCAGCGATGCTGATCGGCGAAGGCATGCATAGAGGCTGTTGTACGAGGTGAGGGGGGAGGGGAGAGGTAAGGATGGGGGCAGATGTGCGTGCCTGTTGTTTTTGTGGATACGGAGCGCGAGAGGCGGCAAAGCGGCACGTACTGCGCGGTGAAGAGATCTACAACGCCACAGGAGACAGAGATAGCCCTCCTCGCGAGCACAGCAGCGTGCGGCACCCCCGTGGGGGTTGTGCCTAGATGTGGAGCTCGAGCATATGCAAGCATGACTCGTTTCCACGAAAAGACGGGGTTGCCGAGAACGTGCGGGTTAGGAAACGTGCCACATGAGAGAAAAAATGCGCACGACATCAACAGGAAACTGCAATCACCCACGAGCTTCCCCCGACTTTCAATGCAGCGGTGTTCAAAACATCTGCTCCTCCCTCCCCCTCCCCCAGGTAGTGTGGTAGCTTCGGTAGTTGCACGCATGCATACCGCCGGATGAGACGCAGGAGGCAAAGAAGTTGAGTAGTTCCCTTTCGCTCTTCTCCCTTCAGAGTGCACTGAATTACGCCCACCCGGAGCAAGAACAACAAAGGGGAGCGCACCATTACAGTGTGTGTGTGTGTGACAGCTGCTCCCCAACTCAGTGAACTGCAGCAGCAGTAGGGTGAGCGGATGAGGAGGAGGGCAGCGTTGCGGGCCCAAAAACGGCGGTGCTCACCCTTTCCTCCTCTCTGGTGAGCACACGCCAGTGAGGACTCGGGCTCTTTTTTACCCACTGAAAGTCGTCCACTTTGATGTAGTTTCGCTCCGTCCGTGCTGTATCTTCGATTTCGCCGACGCGGCGCACCCACTCCATGTGTGTGGGGTACGCCTTCCCATCCTCGGTGCACGAGCTCAGCAAGCCTGCCCAGCACTGATAGGGCCCGAAGCGCATGGCATCACATGTCTCAATGATTGGAGTAGAGGCGCACCACGCGTAGAGGTCCAGGTTCATGCAGCCCTTCAGTCGTAACTGATGGCAGGCAACGTAGACGCGACAGTTGATGCACGCTGATAGGAAGACGGACCCGGCGATGGGAAGGCAATAGATGGTGCAATTCATGCAGTCCCTGATGAAGACGCCCTTCGAATGGTTGATGAAGAGGTCGGTATCCGCGGATGGTCCGTAGACGTTGCCAAAGCCGTTGGTGCTGTTAACCGTCCCTGCGACCGTCACAGCAGCCATCGCAGTCGGTTCATTCGTGCCGGATGTACCAGTCGGGCATAAGGAGCGGATGGTGGACTCGGCATCAGGCGTCGGTTTCGCCTTGGCGCGCGAGGAGAACTTGAACTTTTTTGGCGCTACGCTGCTGCTCTTTTCATCTACGAGTTGCTGCAGACGAGCGAGAATCATGTTTGCCTTCGCCATCTCGTGCGCAGTAAGAGAGATGCTGTTGGCCGTGTCCTGCACCAGTGTCCGCAATGCGTCGAGGCGCTGCTGCGACTCCGTCACGTTGCCTTCCTGAAGGAGCTGGGTGACCTGCGCTTCCAGCAGCTCGGCCTCCGACTCGTATTGCTGGCGCTGCACCGTGATGACCGCAGTTTCCTTGGAACGCTGTCGCCGCTGCTCCTCGCGCCCCTGGCGCAGCTGTAGGAACTTCTCCTCCATTGCGCTGTAGCTCTTGCCCGGCGTAGATGTCGTTTATAGACGAAAAAAGTGTCGCAGCCCTTTGGAGAAGTTGGCAGCCGGTAGCGCTGCTCCTTCACCCGCACGACCGTTCCTGGAGAGAAATGTGTGAGGGAGCGAAGGAGCGAGGGCTTAGAAATGTGGAGGTCCGTAGGGCACAACAAAGAAAGGGCAGAGGAAATGAGAACGAGATATACACGCACAGGATGAGTGTCACCATCGGCATCGATGCCTCTGTGCATGCGGGTCCAGACACTGGAAAGGAAAGGGGGAGGGAGACGCGTCTCGTGGAAAGAGAGGTGTGTGACGAAACATTGGTGCCCCCCCTTCCACGTAAGCAGGCTTGGACAAAACGGATGCTAGCCAACGTGCTTCAGGTTGTGCATGTGCATGTGTGCTCATTGTGATACCAGCCGCTGTACAAGAGACGGTTCCGCGTCGGACCTCGTTGTAGCGACGATGGGCCAAGGCAAACAAAGAGGAAGCCCTAACACTGCGATTAAGTTTGAAAGCACACCAGAGAAGGTGAAGGGGGAGAGAGAGAGAGGGTCATCACGGTACACCAAATCACCGGAAGGATAGGAAAGCCCTGTCTACAGCCGCGCTTCCTTATCCGACCAAGATGGTTGATGCTCGTTTTCGTCTTTCTCCTTCGCCATGTGTGCGTCTTTATTCTTACTGCTGCAGGAACTTCTCCTTTTCGTACCTGGCGTGCCCTTTCTCCTCTCCCAAGATCTACTTGGTCGCCTTCAGGTGCTTGGCAAAGATGGCTCGCAACTTCTCCTCATCCAGCTTTTTGCCGAGCACCAACGCGCGTGTGCAGCCGAACGGCACACTCTGCCCCACCATCGGAGTTACGTCAAAGAGGTCGCCAATGCTCTGGAGCTGTAGGAGGCCGTATTCCCCATTCTCGTAGCACCATATCGCAGCCTTGCACCGCACCACCTCGAAGCCGTACTCTTCGCATCGGTACAGGAGGTCAGTAGCAATGGCGTGCACGTCGCGGTGCGAGCTGACGGCGAGGCCGCGCTCTGCGTCAAAGAACTCCAGTGACACCGCACTGATGGAGGAGGGATGGTTATCGTGAAGATGCACCAGCTCGGTTGCCGCGCGGGTTGTGTCGATGAACAGAATGTCTCGTAGGTTGGGTACGCGTGAGTGATCGCTCTGAATGACAGCGGCCACAGGGTTGATCTTCCGCACCGCCGCGAGAGCCGCCTTTTGCTGCGCTGCAGAGGCAATGTCGCACTTGTTCAGCAAAACTTTGTCAGCCATCAGGATCTGCCGCTCCGCCTCCTGCATCACGTCTTCGTCGTGCAGATATCGGCAGATGTTCACCGAGTCGACTAGGGTCACGATGCCAGACAGATACAGGTAGCCGCAGAGCGGCGCATCTTGCCAGAACATTGCCGCGATCGGCCCAGGATCCGCAAGCCCGGACGTTTCCACAAGAATCAGATCGAACGTGCCTTTGCGCTCCATCAAGGACTCGAGGGCCTTGACCGTCTGCGTCTGGGCGGTGCAGCACATGCACCCATTCTTCAGCTCCAGCCACTCATCGTCCGGCTTCTCGGAGCTCTTTAGCGTCAGACCCTTCTCGATGGCCCTGCCAAACTCGAACTCGTTCACAATGACGGCAATACGCATTGTATGATCCGCCGACAGGACGTAGTGCAACAGCGTCGTCTTGCCACTGCCGAGAAACCCTGTGAGGATGGTCACCGGGACACGGGCCGAGATCAGTTCCGGGCATTCCTCATCGCTACTCATCCTCGTCTAGAGGAAGAGAGGAGGAGGTGCGATTAAAAGTGCGGGCAACCCCCTGACAAACACCCAAGCGAAAGGCACTTCTAAAAAAGTGTCAGTGTGGACTCGCCGCTTTTTGACATGCGCGCACGTGAATGCGGCAGGAGGGATTTGGGAGACAAAAGAGAACGGAGTAAGACTGGTACATATAGCTGGCCAGACAACCCACGGAGCCGGGTGACTGCGTGTCCTCGCTGACCTCCATCGCAGCAGCAGCAGCGTAGTTGCTGTGTTTGCTCTTCCTTGTGCTGAGACTCACGGGGTGTTTTTTTTTTTAAACGAAGTGTAGTCTAGGGAAATGTGCGAAGGAAGAGGGAGGCACTTGCGCTAAGCAGCTTCTACGCACGCAAAGCGCTGAAGGGCCTGTGAGCGCGACTGATGTCGCGGACATGCCCATCATTTCATACACCCACTCATGTCTGCTCCGCTCTTTTTCTGCTTCGTCATTTGGTGTTGCTACTGCAGGCAAACACCTGCAAGCTACTTTCATTCTCTGGTCGATGAGGTTCCAATGGGGAAGAAAATCCCCACATATGCACACGAAGGCGGGCTTGACGTGCGACTGGGTAGAGAGAAGATAAAGGAATGAAACGAACATGATAGATGCTGCTGGTGCTCCTGCTAGTCGCATGCGCTTCCCTCAGCGTTCTTCCCCATTTGGGGAGCCAAATTCACCTCATCTTTGCTACGCTTACGAGTCTCCTTTTGCCTTCAAGCGGACTTCTGGCCGGGACCAGACCACGTCACGTTAACAGTGATGAGGATAACATAGCATGGGGCTCTGATTGAACAAAACACCAGCACTTTTTTGTCGGAGAGAACGCACGCAGAGGTTACGCTGCTTGAAAGACGGGCCGCAACACATTCCTGCACTGTTGTGAGTATCCTTGCCCTTAGTGGTAGGGTCTCCTTGTCCCATAGTTTGTGCAGACAGTGCCACCCGCTAAATTTCACTGAGTGAATGAGCTTATCGGTATGCTTTCTGCCTAACAAGCTGGGAGGGGGAAAGTCACATGGCGACACGCTGACTAGAGCTCAACGTAAAGAGAAAAAATATAGCATACATTGCAAACAAGGATGAAAGTGCACTGAGTGCTGAAGCGATGGGGAAGCGCTGTGCATCATTAGAGGTTGAGCGGCGGAGAAATGATTGACATCTACGAATGTGAAGAGTATAATATATACACACTGACCACGCTTAGCGTGCGTCTTGTCTTCGAGCGAGAAGCAACACAGAGAAGGGGAGGGGGACGTGCTGTTTTGATAGCTTATCGGGACTCCCGGCGGCTGAGCAACAACAATCACAGATGTGTGTGCGTACGCGTGTGGAGCAGCTCGATGCACCCCATAGCGCCATCGCATCGTCTCTGGCCTATCTCATAAAGAGGAGGGACAGGTGGAAGAAGAGAAGTGGCGCCCGACACTCCAGAGAGAGAGAAAGACGGGCAAGGAAAAAACGAGGATTAGACGGGCGGGCGCTTTTTTCAAACTCTATTGGAGAGGTGGGGCGGCGACTGTGCTTTGGAGGGCGACGGGGCTTTACCACTTCACCGCACATTTATTGTCTTGCACAGCGACATAAAGGGAGGGGCGCGGAAGGGAGAAAGTTCCAGTCCCGTGCCTTTGTGCCTACATGGCCCCGCACACCACCCCAGTCCCCTCTTTGTCCCCGCCGCATCGTTGTCCCCCTTCACGTGAACATTACTCATACCCCTGATCCACTTTTCCCTCATCCCCGTTCAAAATTCATTTCCAAGTTTAACCAACGCGTCGGAGCCTCGCACGAGGTTGTGCTTGCAAAGCACACAGGAAGGAGAAGCAAAAGTTCTCCACTCAAATTCACATAATGAACACGCAGAAGAAAAGGTTGAGGGAGGAAGAGAGTGTCAACGTACGCTACTCGACTGTAGAATAGGAAAGCGTCTGCACGTATGTGCGCGCGTGCTCAAAACGCGCAGGCTGAAAAGCTCCCCACCACACCCGATTTCTGCGGTGGTGTGGCTTCCACATGAGAGACGATTGAGCGAAAGACCGAAAGGTAAACATACAACATAGAACGAGGTGACGGAGCAAAGAAAGGCAATGGCGACAGCGGTGTAGACGGTGATTATGTACGTCCAAAACGAAAAAGATAGACAGCGACGAACAAAGAATTCAGGAGAGAGAATAAGAGGTCCACCACTTACAAGGCATACGTGCACACGCACACACTAAAGAGCAACAACAGCTTCGAGTTATGAACCAGAGTTCCCACCTTACCCATTCTAATCTTTTTTTTCCTTCTGTTCAAGCGCACGTTTACTTTCGAGGTTGATTGAGTAGTGCTGGTGGTGACGGCCATGTAAAGGGAATTGCCTACTACACTGGGGGAGAGGAACTTTCTGTGGATCGGCTTTTTCTTTCCCTTTTCTTTGAACTCTGGTGATCGGGTGACGTTCACCGTCGACACGCACACGTCGACAGCGCCTCCTCCCATGGCACAGTTTGCCAGCAGAGATGGCAGAAAAGCAAGAACAGAAAAAAAGAGAAAAATACGAGGAGCTACCCAGAGCTGCTCGAGGGCTTGGTAAAAGAATATCAACACAGAGAGAGAGAGACCTACACGTATGCGCATCGATGTACCAACTCGAGCGAAAGCTCCGACACGACTGGTAGATCCACGTGCGCGGCCTTGAACAGCTATGGCGACGGTTTGAGGAGCGGGAATAAGTGATGATGGTGGGGGCGCAGACAAAGAGTGAAAGAGCGGGGTACGACTGTGGCGTAGGTGCGAATGAGCAATGCAAGGAATTCCCATGCGTACATAAATACCAACGCCAATAGCGCCCCACACGAAAACACACGCCTGCGCTACTCACTGCCGTTGAACACCGTCGCGCTGTATCGCATTTTGTACCCGTTGACGTGGCCCGTCATGAGCACCTTCGTCGCAAGAGGTGGCACGAGCAGGTCACCCTCATACCAGCCTGTGCTCTCCGCTTGGGTGACTCTTCCAGCAACATCCGGGCCCCACTCCACCGTGCTCGCGCGGCCGACAGAGAAGTAAATATGCATAGAAAAGTTAGTAGTATCATTGTAGAAAGCCCACCGCTTCGTCGCCTTGTCAATGATGCGGAAGAGCAGCCCATTACCGTTCCCAAAGCAAGCGCTCACTTCATCGCCGCTGATTCCTGGGGTGCCGTTCAGGTACACTGTCGTCGTCTTGCAGACCTCCTTCAGCGGCTTCTCGGTGAGACCTGTACTGGGATTGTTGGATAACGTTAGCAGCTCGCCGCTGTCCAGCACCAATACCATGGTGCTGCCCAAGGTCTCTTGGCTCGACTGCTTCTCCTCAGGCCAGTCAATCATGATGGTGCGCCGTCGCTTCACTTCCCCTGCAACTGGCGATTCCACATCGCTGAGGAAGACACTACTGTGCCGGTGCAATCCCGGCGCGGCATCTCGGTGGCCTGCCATCTCTAGCGACGCGGCGTTGTCCTTGATTTCAGCCGTAGGGCCAATCCCATCGCCCTTCTTCTTCTTGTGGAGGAAGTCGATCACGGCCGACGTGCGCGTGGCCACCGTAAGCATCAGGGCGTGTAGGTATGCATCCTTGGACGTGAACATTTGGCGCGGAGGGTCTGGCAGGCAAAAGCACTTACACGTCTTCAGGAGCAACTTGATCTTCTGCTGACACGTGTAGGGGCTGAAGTATACGTCCAGAACCTCTGCCACCGATTCGATGCCCGCCGGCGTCTCGATGGTGGGCTCCTCCTCCACCAGGATCGGATTGCCCTCTTTTAAGTTGGGGGCACTGCCAGCATTGGTGCCGACGGCGAACGACGCCAGCGGGTTTGCCTGGACATCACGCGCGCTTGAAAGGAAGATGCGGCTTGGCACCGTGCGCAGTTCGTACATCTCGATCGGTGCTGTAACGCCGCGTAGCTGGTGCGGACCGAGGGGCACAAACTGTACAGTGCTTTGCTCCTCCTCGGTGAGGGCTTCCACCACGCTCGAGGTGCAGATGACTTGTCCACCGCAGCTGATGCTCTCCGTGCGTGCAGCCGTGTTGACGACGTTGCCGTAGTAGTCGTAGCCTTTGGTCACCTTGTCGAGGTGTACCTCCACCAGACCGCAGTGAATTCCGGCACGAACGCGTAGACCGCTCCACGGGCTCGTCCCGCATTCGCTGGGGCTGGTGCCCCCGGTCTGTTTTCCGAACGACGCGTAGGCGTCATCAATGATCGTCGATCCCCAGTCAGCTTGCTGAAGCTCTAGCTGAAGGTCGCGCGCGAGTTGCACAGCGGCGAACGGCTCTTTACACGCAATCATGAAGGAGTCGCCAATTGTCTTGACTTCGTAGCACTTGTGCTTGATAATCAGCTGGCGAGCCAGCTTGTGATGCAGCGCCACCGCGGCCGCCATGGCCTGCGGCGCTGTCGCCCAGAGCGCCGTGCTGCTCTCAATATCCGTGAATATGAGCGTCACAGGCTTGCTATCGTCCTTTGGCGCGTTGCGGTTGTCGCGGCTGTCGCCAAAGCCGAAGACAAAGATGATGCCAGCGGCGGCCATCACAGCCACAATGACCGCGCCCATAATCACGGAGGTGATGATGGTTACCTTCGGTGTGGGGCTAGTCTGCTCTTGGGCGCTGCTGCTGCTGTTGCCCACATCGGCTGTTTCGACGTGACCGAAGAGGTCGACAACATACGGCCCAGCGATTGGCCCATTGGCTTCCATTAGCATGTCCGAGTAGGACCACAAGTAGATGCCACTCGCGCCGCCGTTCACGACGCCAGTGCACTCCACGTTTTTACTTTCCATCGAGTACTTACACCCCGTGCGCTGGAAAGGGCCCATTGTGAGGTCATCCACCTGCAAAACCTGTTGTGTGTAGAGTGCATCCAAGAGCCCACGACTCGATGGGTTTGCGGCATTGCTACCCATCATGCTGAGCGCGCGCAACGCGACGTAGCCTCGCATCGAGGCTGGTGAGTGGTAGTTTGGCCCAATCGCAGTATTGAGAAATGATGTAGATAGTGTAGATACGTCCCGGCTCTTTTGCACCCAGGGCGGCAGGTTCGTCAGAAAAAGCAGACGTTCGCCGGAGGAGGTGGGCAGGGTCGTGAACTTGATTTGGATTTCACGGTACCACTGCGTCATTTCATCGAACAGGAGTATCACCCGTGTATCTACGTTACTTTGCATGTACGCCGCCAGTGTGCCGATGTCGCTCAGTATGACTCCAGTCAGCAACACAAGACCGGATGTCGGAAAGTCGCTAGAGGACAGCGCCTTACCAGCATCTAACGTTCTCGTAGATTTTATGGTGACGCCAGCGTCCGCCATGATTCGGTGCAGCGTGCTCTGCATCGCAGTCGCCGAGTCACCGGAGTTCCGCACCACGGCGCGCACATCTGGGGCGATGGCCGACTGCGCTACCCACGTTGCCACCGCACCCAACTGCTGCTCGTTGGTCGCTGTCAGGTAGACGACGCTGCTCACATTCTGGTAAAGAGTCGGGTGCAGAAATACAGGGTCTACCAAAACTTGCTGCACGGGGCTTTTGTCAACGCCAACGGAAGCGGCTCCAAACACAGCTGTGGCCGATGAGCTGCCGAGTACGGCCTGCCAGGCAGCACTAGATAGGCTCTCTAAGGGGCCAATGGTGGTGCTGGTGAAGGTGGCTGAGCCCATGGAAGATGAAATGGTGTTCTCCATTTGTGTTGTCATGTAATCGGAGTTTTCGCCAATGGCTTGATACTGCACGTAGCCTGCCCGCACCATCTTGTCAACGCGCAACGTGACATCCGCCGCGTGGCACTCCCATGGCTTCAGCCTCAGAATCGCATTGGGCACCGACGTCAGCCCATAGTAGGCGTTCTTTGCTCCATCATACATCTTTGTTAAGGAGTACAAAATCACCATACGGCCGCCCACGTTGCACGCGCTGCTGTACGCTCCAAGAACAATCTCCCCACCGATGGTGTAGAAGCGCTGCTGAAACAGACTGTTGAAATAGCTCTGCTGGGTTGGCGGCTCGGTCCAAAGAGTATAGGGCTGTAGCGTCGCCACAGTTGCTTGGGCAGTGATCCAGCCTGCGACGGCTTCTACGCCATCCGCACTGCTGGAAGCGAGTGTTGGGTCGACGCTACCGTAGTCCTTTGTGAACTGAGCCATTGATACTGCAAAGTTGGTGTCTTGGGGGTGTGGGTTTGTGGAGGACACAATTACGTTGCTGGCAGGTACGGATGGAGACGTTGCAGCGAGGTACTGGGAGGCGGCGGTAGCGATTAGCCACGAAGGCATCAGGAGGTTACTTACATTTGACTGCGAAATAAGCCTCGCAAACATGCGGTTGGTATCGCTGCTAGCAGGGGGGAAGAAGAACATGACAGAGGTACCTTCCAAAAAGTGGTCCACAAACGCCGCAAACTTCGCTGCATCGTAGGTCTGGGCCGCGTCATAGGTTGTGACAGTGCCGGTGTAGGCAAGCTCGTTGCTGCGTCTCAGAAACTCTTCGTACACCGCAGCACCCGCACTGGTTCCGCCTGTAGCCGTGCTCGCGTATACGAAGCCCATTTTCGGAGGGACTCCACTCGTCATTACATACGACAGCAACCCCAACATCTCCGTTGCAGGATCGGCGTTTGTGAAGTACACATGGTTGGACATACTTCTCGTGTCGAGTACGCCTTCAGATATGGAGGTGACTAGTGTGGAGCTGGTGGATGATGACGCTGCCACTATACTGCTCAGATGCACGTCAGAGAGCGTAGACATGTACACATTCAGCGTACTACCCGAGCCGTCTGTAGGTGTCCATGTTGAAGGGTCCGTCAGGCTCTCGCGCGTGCAAGCAATCAAGGCCTTTTGAGCAGTAGCATCCGCGGCGTTCAGCGCGATACTCGACTTCTCCGACGTCTGCAGAAGAACGCACTGAACATCAAAGAAATTGCATAGGTTGTCACTCTCAGCCGACACGGGAGCGCAGGGGACGAGCAGCAACAGGAGGAGCAGAAGCGTAACTGATGGATGCGTACTGCCGCCTTTGCAGTGATTCATCATGAGCTGTTGTGTCTGCAGCATGCGAGGGAGAGAGAGAGAGAGAAGCACGAGGAGGATGTGGAGGGAAGGAGGAGAAAACAGCGAGCGAAGGAGCGAGAGAGAGCACAAGTGGAGCGTCGGAACACACCATGAGCCTCAGCAACAACACCAAAAATGCAGGGGAAAAAAGGCGGACGCTCGTAAATAGCAAGAACAACAACACACAAAAAACACTGATGAAGAGAAAAGAGAGAGAGGAACATGAGAGATGGTGCGAGGGTTCTGACAACTATCAAAGTGGTTGGCGTCTCTATGGAGGGGTACGGGCGCACTTGTGCCGCATATACTCGCGGTGACCGAGAAAACGGGGGGGGGGGAGCGACGAGAATCAACAAAAAGATAAGAGAGCGGGCACAGCACCTGCAAGGGTTGTGCGTGCAGTTTTTCTCGCTGATCCTTCACCCAGAAATGTACCTAGGCACAGAGAAACCGCCAAGGAAAGGGGCACTCGAGGACGGGGAGGCGCACCTTTCGCAGCGTGCAGAAGAAGAGTGGTGAAAGGTCGGAGAAGGAAGAGAGGGGAAATGGAAGGGATCAATAATGTAGACCACCGTTGCATGTCTGAATATGTGTGTGCGTTTTATTAGCACAAAACGTGTTCGATGCCCCCTTCTACGTTAACACCACTGTGTGCCAAGAAGGATACCAGCACGTGCAGGTGCAGTTCTTTTTTTTTTAAATACTTTTGGAGGTCGACCTATTCAGCTCGGGCTGCGCGCTGTGCATGCAGCTGCGCCTCAAACTTTAGACGGTGCGAGTCAGATTGGCGGCAGGAGAGAGCGAGAGAAGACGAGGGGCTATCGCAGGTGAACGTGGAGGCCTCCTAAGAAAGACCTCCCCACAAGACGCAGCGTTCTCCAACTTTTCGTCCCCTCTTTGTTTTCCCCCAACTTGTCTCTGATCTTCTCTTTTGCCTTTTTTTTCTTGCCTCGCGTGTTTGCAGTGCGTTTCACAGTGTTGCACCCGTGACAGAGAACAACACACGCACAGGCACAGTTCCACGCCGAAAGAACGCCCAATTTCACCACCCCCCGGCGTTGCAGAGGACTAGTGTACATGTGGAGTGGACTGACCAGTGGGACAGGAAGCCCCCCCTTTGCAGCAGGAGATGTGGCAGTAAGGGAGTGAGGGTACATGATGCTCAGCAAAGAAAGTGCAGGGATATTTAACCGCTTGCCCCGCTCACTTGGCCGTATCAGGCATGGCTGTCTCATCGGCAATGCGAGCCAGCAGTCGATTGTACAGGTTCTCGAGCGTGTCCTTGGTCGTATCGCTGCGTGGGGGCTGCGCAGCTGAGTGCGTTGATACCACAGCAGCCATGTTATCCGCAGGAGGGGGAAAGAGCTCGATCACAAAGTCCAGGCTCGGTTTACTCATTGGCAACGTGTAAACAGGCCGTGCTCGATCGCGCAAGAGGGTCGTTCTAGCCACCGATGCACCGGACTGCGCGTAGTGATGCCGTACCCACGCACATGTGTCGTAGTACTGCTGGGGGACCTTGGCCATTGCGAAGACATGTGCTCGCAGGTGAAGTGCACACCCCCACCCCCGCACAGGCCCTTTCTTTCGTACCAGTCCAAAATATTTCGGGAAACAAAGCTTAAGTATACCCAGCAAACACGTTTTCACCCGTTTCGTTGATTTGCGTCTCTTGCGTCCCACGTGATTACAAGTTGGCAAACGGTGTCCTCTCTGCGTGCTTGTGCGCTTTTAATATGCCCAAGGTTGTAGTCTGAAGAGTAGGTGAGGGGGGAGGAGGAGGTGCTGGCAGGGGTGCGAAGCGTCATCAGCAGCAGCAGTGGAGTCAAGGAGAAAGGTCAATAAGAGCTCAAGTCGGTTCTCTTGGTGATTGAGATGCTGCAGACCTCTTGCGGCACGGTACCGCGTGAAAGGATACGCGAAAAATGCAAGTCCCAAACAGTTCCTGCAGCCGCGTGTCTTCTTTTCTTTAGCTTCAAAGGGCTTGATAGGGGCTCTTCGCTAGCGTTTTTTTTTCCTGCCCTTCGCTCCCTTTCCGCGGCACCTCGAGCGCTGCTGCCGTGTGAGATGGTTGAGGAAAGCAATCCGTGCACGTGGCCATTCACCTCCCCGCAACTAGCATTCACGTCAGTTTCATACAGCGCCGTTTCTTTTCTGAGGAATTTGTCGCTTCTTCTTCTGTTTGTTACTTCTTTCCTACGGTGTGTGTTTTCTCTCCCTCCCTCCCTCTCGTGCTTCCGGTGCGGGCTTGCGCATCAAGGGAGTTGGCAACGAGTGCAAACCTGAAAGGACATACAGAGAAAGGCGTTACAACTCGATACAACTACACGAGTGGTGGCGGTGGCACCCATCACCTGGCGGTTCATGTTAGAAAGGCGAAAAGTGAAACGCTGGAATCCGCCCACGAAGGAGGAGAGCGACAAGGGTGAATGGAGCAGGGGATGAAAGGGAGAGGAAAGGGGTATGGTGTCACCCTGCCAGTGTCTCCGAATGAGGTGGTGGAAATGGCAGTTAGGGCGGAGAGGGAAGAGAGAACAGGGACGAATAGGGGGCGTTAAGGGTGGTAGTGGCCGTGTGGGGATATCTCAGGAGGTGTGTAGACATGAAAAAAATGTTATCACATCACACCTAAATAATGAGCTTCGCAGAAGAGGAAAGGGAAACATACAGCACACACACACACACACACACGCATGAGCCCACACAGTGGGAAGAAGAGGAGGGAGGGGGGCGCGGTAAGAAGGGGGAAGGGGAGAGGAACACGAACGCACGATGAGCTATGCAAGCAGCGTCGAGGGGAGGTGAGGGTAGTGGGGGGGACAGGGGTGGGTTAGCGCTCTCGCAACAACAGCATCCGAAGGGTATACAGCATGCACGTTGACGTTCACTCAAATCCACTCGCACAGGGATTTCAAAGGCGAAGTGGCCAAGAGGGAGAGGGTCTGATGGAGCACAGAAAGAGGAAAACGAACAGAAAGACACGACAAAGCCAAACGCAAGCGAGAAGGTGCTGAGACTGAGGGGGATCTGTGGGAGGTTCTGGTGAAGAGTCAAAAGACAGCAGAACAGGAAGGAGAAGAGAGCGAAAATCCTTGATGATTTTAAACATAAAAGGAAACAACAACAACAAAGACGGCAGCGCAGTGGTGAAGGAGCCTCCAAAACAACACGAACACAGCAGCAACAACGGCGACAGCGCAGTGAGATGCGCAAGCGAAAAAGGATACACACCTACCTGTCGATCAACTTGCAGACGAGGTACAGGCCCACGCATACACCCGCTGAACTCATCGACGACAGGTGGAAAGACAAGGCACTCATGCGCACAAGACGAAGGAAAGGCAGAAGAACGATCGAGGGGGCGAAGGCACAAGACACATGACCGCAAAAGAGAAACTGTGGCAGAGTGCTAAAGAGACGCAGCGCCCTCTAATCCGAACATCCACGGTAAGCGAGAACGAGTGAGAGAAAAGGACAGCCGCTGCCGCCGCCGCAACGAAAGAAAGAAGAAAAAAAGTGCACAGGGGAAACCCAAGTTAAAAAGTGGCCCTCCAAGACGCAAAATGACCCCCTCCCCCCTCCCCCCTCTCCCCCCACACACACACACGTGGGACGGGGTGCGGAGGAGCTCGATGCGCCCCATCGCTTCCTATCCCACGCTTGCTTTTATGTTTCTCCTTTTGCGTGTGTGAGTATTTCTTGCCATGGGAGAGGGCCGGCAATTCATGCACACCTACACACACGAATACCTCCTGGCAACTAAAGAAAAACGAGCCAGGGTGGTAAGGAGTGAGTGAGCGACTAGGCGCGCAAAGAGAGAAACTCTGGTGATGGGAAAAACATAGCGAGGGGGGATTAAGCGGCGGACGGATTCGACTCCGCGAAGCTTGACGGAGTAGAGAGGATGGGACAAGAGAAAGGCGTAATAAATTACCCAAGTAAATACGCACTCACATAGGTGCTTCAAAGGAAAAAGGGCACAGACAGGAAAACACTCACCTCCCCGAGCGAGTGGTGAGAAGGGACAAAGGTGGTGCGTGTGTGTGTGTGGGATGGCGTGTCCTGGTAGTTTGCGACAGGTGCATTTTTACCAAAGGCACATCTGCACTCTCCACTCGTCCGCTTCTCCACCAACTTCCATGCACTCCTGTTCTCTTTCCTCTCTCACCCACGAAGACTCTGCTTGTTGTGCTACTGAAGGCATTTTAGCTCAACTTTATTGAGGCGAACACAGAGTACGCAGACGTCAGCGAATGCCGCAGGAGAAAGGAGCCAGGGCAAGGAGAAGAGAGAAAGAGAATCCACCAGGCGTCCTATGTCCTAGCAGGAGGATCTGAATACTTTAAAGGTGGGGAATTCAATCGTGCGCCCGCCCTCCGTGTGTGAGGGACGGTCCAGCAGCAGGCGCGGCAGGAAGTCCGTGAGGTCCTGATGTTTTCCGTACATTTTCGAAATGGAATCTGAGGTGCCGCAGACGCGGACTGGATTGGAGTCTGCGTGCTGGTGCGAGGAGCGGCGGAGGGTGTTGCAGTACTCCACTGCCGGATAGACGTCGGCGTCGCCACAGAGCAGCACCACTTGCTGGAATTGCCGGCGGTCTTGGAAGAGCTCAATCACGCACGTGGCGGTTGCGACGTCCACGCCGGTCTGAACCCACACATGACCAGGCCCGTTCTCCGTGTACCCGCGCTGCCGCTTCATGCCACCCACCAGCTTTGTCACAACGTTCGGCAGGGAGCCACCACTATTCATCTCGTCCGTCAAGTGGCGCTTCCGCATGTTGGTCATGCGAAGCGCCTGTTCGCGGTGCGCCAGCGGCATGATTGTCTCCACGAACTCTGTGAAGGCAGTGGTGTCCGTGTCGAGCCAGAACGCGAAAGGCTCGCGCTGGAAGATGTCGCCGATGTAGTCGATGGTGTAGCGCAGTGCGTCGGTGATGCCTTGGTAGTAGGCAGGGTCGCTGCGGTTGCGGCGAAGCGCGACGCAGCGCTCAAAGTACGACCCGTCCACGACGATCGCCACTCGCTCGTCCCTCTTCGGCGCATCCAGAGGAATGTAAGGAGGCACCACAGGCACGCACGAGGCAGTCGCTGGAGGATGAGCCTCAACGCCGTGATTGCTCCTATCGTCATCCGGAGCGCGCGACATAGACGAGTTGTTCGACTGGACAGCACTGTCTGAGATGCACTCGCTAGGCAAGGAGGCGGAGCGCCCCTCCGAGACGCGTGCGTGCGTCACAGGCGACATGTATTGCTGGTGACAGTGCACCGTCTCGTGATTGCGGCCACAGTTGTCGCAGTGCACGTTGTCACACGCGCCAGCGGTGTGGCCCTTCACATGGCAAAGGTTACACACCACCTCGGGACAACGGGCGACGAAGTGGCCGGGGCGATGACACATCCGGCACAACTGACCTTGCGGGCAGTTCGCGGCCTCGTGGCCCGGCTCGTTGCACTGGTAACACAGACGCCCCTTGGAGCGCATGGGGCATTCCGAGGAGCGGTGCCCGGAGTGCGAGCACTGGAAGCAGTGCGGCTTGCTGTGGCAGATTTGAGAGCTGTGGCCGAAGGTGCCGCAGTTGTAACAGCGTGTCTGTGGGCAGGTCGTCATCATATGACCCAGCTGGTGACACTGGTAGCACTCCAGAGCCTGGTAGCGCACGGGGCAATTGGCCTGGATGTGGCGCGACGAGCCACAGTTGCGGCAGACGGACCAGCGGTACTCCTCGTCGAAGTTGACGTCATCGCATGGCGCGTTCTCGGCCGAGCGCACTCGCTTCGACGCGTCTTGAGGGCAATCTCGCCGAAAGTGACCCAGACGCTTACAGAGGTTGCACTTGATCGTGGGGCAGTTGCGGCGGAGATGGCCGCGCGTCTTGCAGTTGTCACACACAACTGCGCTAGCTGCGGAGTTGAAGGGCGTCTTTTGGGAGTAGGTGTCGGAGGCTAAGTGAGCCGCAGGCTGAGTGCCGATCGGCGGTTCTTCAACCGGAAGCAGAGCCGGTGGTGGAGCGAGCGGCATAGGCGATGATAGAGAGGACATGGAGGGGGTGGAAGGGAGAAGCAGCTCATAAGGCGCGCGCACGCAGGCAGGGGCTCTTTTAAAAAAGGAGACGTTTCGTTGCAATAGAGGGAGACCCCCACACACCCCCCACACACACAAACACGCTTGATGAATGACAAGGATAACACAATAAGCGAATAAACACTCACACCGACACACGATAAATCAATCGCAATGCCAAACAGTGACAGCAGCTGCAGGTATCAATCTGGAGAGGGAGAGAGAGGTCAGACAGAGAAATGGAGAGTGATGGAGAGAAGAGAGAGCTACAAAGAGGATAATCAAGTTTGAGCCCTGATGCCTCACGTGGGAGGATTCTCTATTGCGCTCTCTATTGGATGCTATCGGTGCAGAGAATGAATGAAATGAGCGATGGTGAACTGTAGGGAGGGTAGACGGACTTAACCACCGTTAATTACGCACCTACACACACATACAGGGAGAAAGAACAGTAGCGAGGCTGGTGCACGGTGCGTAACGATAGAGGAGAGCTACTTGAGCAGATACATATGCGTGTATCTACAGCAACGCAAGACGTACGGTTGGGGTTCGGAAAAGGGAGGTGGTGGAACGACGGTGGAGGGCTGGTGCACACGGAATGTTGACGTACGCGGACGGTTCGTGTTTGCATGTGAGAAAAGGTTAAGAAGGGCATGTGGAGAGAGAAGAGAGGGCAGGGAGAAGGACAGTGAGGGGATAGGAGGAGGCTAAGGGTCAACAGAAACAGTTGGCACCACCGCATTGGAGGCGCCCGCCTGGCAAAGAAAGGAGTGTTCATCCCCCCCCTCCCCACACTGGAGTACTTGACACACCGCCTGTCCCGCGCAGCTGCTTCAGTCATGCAGACGTTAGTGCGCTACTGTCATGCGCATAATGAGCGGTGAGAGGGGGGGCAAGGGAATCCACCAGCCCCCCCCCCCCTATATAGAGAGGAAACCTTACGGATGGTAATGTGTCTCACTTCACACTTGAGATAGCGAAACTGCCGTTTGCTTTTGTGTCTGGTTGAGCCAAACCGCACGTTGCGCGTGAACGACGCACTGCACGGCGACCTGTGAAGGGTGCAGGGCTCAAAGCAGTGAGCGAATATAGGGGTGCGGGGACGAGGGGGGGAGGGAGACAGTGGGCGTTTCATCGGCTACCAGCAGATAAACGTGGCAAAGGTCTTGGCGGTGCTGTACACACGCACAAGCAGCTCATCGCGCAGTTGCACATCGACAGCGGTGGAGGGCGTCTCTCAGTCGAGCCACTGAAAGAAAGCGCACTTCCGACTAGCACACGTGAGGAAGCGTTTGCCGCGCGAAGCTTCTTTGCGTGAGACGAGCTGCTTCACTGGCATACCGCATCCACACACTGTGTCGACTCTGCCAGTGGACATGTTCGCCTCCCCCGCCGCCGCCCCACCACTACGGCCACCCCGCTGCCCACCTCCCCTCCCGCTGCGGCGTGAGGAAGACGTTACTGAGGGCAGCGTGTACGTCCCTGTCACGGTGGAGGCTACAGAGGCGGCGCTGCTTGGCATTGCTGACGAGCTTGCGCCGCCCGTTAGAAAACCCTTTACCGTTATGTAGTCTTTGATGCGTGCGTCGCATCTAATGCAGATGGTGTCGAGCATGTTCAGCCCCGGGACCCCTTGACGGCCGCTAAAGTCGAATGTGAGAAGCACTGCGTTGCACGCGGGGCAGCGCTGCGAGGGACTTGGCTTCACAGAGGCCGCCGCCGGCAGCGAGACGCTCAGGTGGCACGAGGGGTACCCCCTACACGACAGAAAAAACCCATTCGGCCCAGAGCGTAGGCGCAGTTCGTGCTGGTGGCACGCAATGCACGTGGTGATGCCTATCGCTTCGAGTCCCTTCGCCAAGGGGCAGTCGGCAGTACACTGGAAGCAGCGGAACTCGGCCGCGGCCTCGATGTCGGGAAGGAGAGCATCTGCGCCGGCAGTACCACAGCCGGTCACGTTCCATGCCCTCGGCGGGCTTCCGAAACAGTGTGGGCAGACGTGGTAGGACGTCTGCTTCTCGCGATTTGTGACGCGTAGCGCGACGAATCCGCACAGTGGACAGGTGTGTGGCGGGTTCACCGGCTCCAGAGTGTTGAGGCGGCCGTTCGGCAGCCGATGCATCTTGTTGCACCCGCGGCAGCGCACACTCCACACCTCCCGATCGTGATCGCGCTCGCCGGCGCGCTCGACGAGGTCCATGTGTCGGCCACACGTTCCACATTGGATGAAATTGTCCTTCACCACTGTGACCTGGACGGCATGCGCGTCTGTCTCCGCTGCTAGGCGCAGATGTCGCTTGAGTTCCTCGTAAAATGCGCCTGTGCTGGCCATGAGGCGACTGAAGATCTCCTCGTAGAGCTGCACTGCTGCCGCCACCACCTGCGCTTTTGTGGCGGCGCCGTTTGCGATGTCGCCCATCGCCAACTCCATCTGCGCCCGCAACTGCGGTTGCAGCAGGCTGGCCAATCCGAGGGACTCATAGGCGGAGGCCAGGGCAATCCCCAGCGTCGTCGGCACCAGCGACTGACCTTCCCGCCTCACATACTCGCGATCCAGCACGGTCTTGATGTGCTGAGCAATGGTGGCGTCTGTCCCGATACCGTTGCTGTCCATCAGCGAGATGAGACGCGACTCCGTCAGGTGGGGCGGCGCTGAGGTTCGGCCCTTCTTGAGCAGCACGGTTGTTGGCTCAAACGTGTCGCCTATCTGGTAGTTCGGGATGCACGTACTGTCCCACCGCTCGTACGGGAAGATGTCCAGCCAACCGCGCTGCACGATCGTTGTCCCACCGGTGGAGAACGACTCCCCACCAAACTCCGCCGACACCCGTGTTGTCGCGGCGACTGCGTCGGGGGAGAGTGAGGCGAGAAAGTGACGCACAATCAGATTGTACAGACTGCCGCGCTCGTCCCGCGTCGCGTTCCAGGCCTTGGTTGGGTGAATGGGCGGGTGCGCTTTGTCGTCGTGACCGCCGCGGAGCGGCGGGCGCACGCGCGCGGCGATATCGGCCAACATGGCTGTCGCATACTCGGCCACGTCGGGGTTTGCAATTTGCAGTCGAATTAGCTCTAGCAGCTCGCTCTCTTGAAAGGTGTAGGAGTCTGTCTCTGTGCGTGGGTACGAGATTAGGCCTTCCTGATAGAGGGACTCAGCCAGCGTCATGCAGCGCTCAGAGGAGATGCGGAGGTGCGTTGCGGCCAGTTTCTGCATAATGACGGTAGCCAGTGGCACTGGCGGGCGTCGGCGACTTGGACGCTGCTGCACGTTGGTGATATGGCCCTTGTGCTCCTCCGCCGCCGCCGCCTGCAGCATGTCCTCGTAGATCAAGGTGGCCGCCACCTGATCGTACAAGGAGCCGCGACTGCTGTAGAACTTGGTGTCACCATGTTGCACCTGAAGAGTGAAGAAGTCCTCCGGGACAAATCCCTGCTGTTTCCAGTAGCGCCGCACCACAAAGCCGAGGGTAGGGAACTGACAAGGGCCAAAGCTCAGCACACCGGGAACCTCGGCAAACAGGTGGCGAAACTTCACCGTTTGATAGCGGGTAAATGTCGCCCCGATGCGCAGGTCCATCTCCTGTCGCGCCTCCACTGCATCTGAGAGACGCTTGTCTGGAAGTTTGAGGTTGTGCACGGCGTTCAGCAAGTCGCGTGCGGTGAGGGCAGAGAAGTGGGCTCGCTTCACCTGCAGCTGTGGTCGCTTGCTTTGCACTACTTGCATCACCTCGAAGCAGATGTTCTCGCCTTCCCGGTCGCAGTCCAGCCACAGAATGAGCGCGTCAGCTCGAGTGGCGAGTGCTTCGAGGTTCTTCTTCACCGGTTCGAGATCGGTTCGCACGTACTTGGAGATTGGTGCCGAGAAGAGACCCTGAAATGGGTAGGTGGACCAGTTCTTGGTGTTGGGTGGGAATTGGTCCTCCATGAGGTGACCCACTACCGACGTGACCAGCATCGTCTTACCCTCGAAGTTAAACTCGAAGACTGGGTTAAAGCGAGACTGTGATTGCACTGTGCGGCAGTGACCGCCCGAGAGGCTCTGCGCCATCTCCTTGGCAACGCTGGGTTTCTCGGCGACATTGAGCCACGTTGGCATCTCCCACTGCGTTCCCGTCGGTGTGTGAGTGAGCGTGTCTGCGTGTGCGTTTCTTTGGGCCTTTGATGGTGTCCTCCCTCACATGTAGAGGGCTTTATGGAACGGAAAAAAGAGGAGGGGAGGGGAGGGGGGCGGGTCACAGGTCCAGCCATTCAAGAAGTTTTGTTGGCGGCGTCTGCGACGGTGTGCGGTGTGTCTTTGCGGTAAAGAAAAATGCCCGAGGATCCTTTGAGGATGACGCACACACGACGGCCTGCGCGACAACTCCAAGGGAGGGATGGGGAAAGAGCCGCAGGAGTGGGGGATGCAAGAGTGGGATTGGCGCGGTGGAGCTACGAAATGAGTCGCGCCTTCCACAGATACTCGTCTACTGTGGCGGAAACGTGCGTTTTTTTTTTTCAAAGTGGCGCCACTCGGCTGTGTGCGCCTCATCTCACTATCGCCGGTCACTATGCTCAACCACAGAAGCGCCTGAGTTTTACACGCTGCAGGGGAAGAGAGAAGGAGGGGAGGGGGGGGGGACGACAATGATGGAAAGAAGTAGTGAGCCAGTGAACGTGGGAGGAGGACTAGAGGCGTTTCGGGTATGTCGAAGAGGCTAGCATGCATACATGGGTGTTGGCAACAACAGTATGCAGTCCTTTTCTGCTTGACGCTTCCGCCTTTCCATCTTCGTGGCCTCCCTCCTGTCCACCACACACCCCACTGCAATGCCTACAGGAGGCGAATCCCACCTTTACACCAGGGCAGAGGGTAAAGGAATCTAGGGGAGGGGAGGCGGAAAGGAGGAAACAGAGGAGGAGGGGGGTGGGTGGGTGGGGGGAAACAGAGAAGGGTGAATGGAGAAACAGCACCGCTACCGCGGAGGGCGCACGAGTGCTGTCTTTCACGCGTCCTTCACCACCACAATAGTAGGATGGATGGGGGGGGGGCGAGAGAGAAACAGAACAGTGTAGTGACTCTTGCTCTCTTCCGCTCCGAGAGTGCACGTGCGAAGACCATCAGGGCAAAAGCGCGAGAGAGCGGGGGGTCGCTTTCTGTTAGGTGCTTTCTCCAGCCAGAGCACCTTGTTGTTGTTGTTGCCGCTTTTTTGAATTATCATTTCTTCTCGATGCTGCTTTACAGTACCAGGAGGTGCACACCACCAAAGGCAAAACACAAGCGCAAACACAAGCCACGCGTACATTACACCCACGCACTGCAGAACAACACCACCAAAAAGGAACGGAGGAGTTGGCGACATGGGAATTGTTCCATCTAATGTGTTCGAAGGAGCGTGTTACCACGTAGGAGTGAATCGCTCAGCTAATTTTTGTGTCTTTGGCTGTCCTAGTGTTCTCCTTTACTTTTTTTCCCATTCCTTTTCTGGAGATCCTTCTCGCGTGCGCTTGTTCTGCTGTTGGCGCCCATGTGAGCTTATCTTTCGTGCGCCCGTCCCCCCCTTTTCTCCCCCATACAACTTAGCCTTGCGAGGCAAACCACAAAACAGACAAGCGAACAAAACAAACAAAAAGAGCGAAAAGGAAAACAAAACACGGACGCGAGAACTAAGGGGAAAATCCGAGCACACGAGTCGAGCACACAGTCGCACAAGCGTACCACTCTCACGAACAAGTTCAAGCGAATCCGCGCCATCGCCGCGATCGCTGACCTTTGCGAGAGCCACAGCAAAGCTTAGTAAAAGTGGAAAACACCAAATCAACTCCTGAAAGAGGGAGAGAGGGAAGAAGAGACACCCAGCCATGACACACGCACATGCGTGCAAACACCATCACCAGCAACATGGAATGCAAAACGGACAAAACACCGAAAGTACTAGTGGGAATCAGGAAACGAGAAAAAACAGAAAAGAGGCAAAGCCATACAATCGGAGGAAGGAACATCAAGAGATGCGTCCAAATATACACCACCCTGCTCCTTCGCCTCTCTCACTTATCAGCCTTTCTTGTCCGCCATTGTGTTTTCCTCTCTGTTCTTTACAGCCCATCTCTTTTCCACCACCTTCTCCTTAACGCTGAGTCGTTCGTGTGCGTCATCTTCTCCCCTATGTAATACGACTCCCCCTCCTCTTTGCGCGTCCCGCTGAATTGGTGGCTACAGTCGCAGGTCATCAAGGCAGCACGCAAAGGAGAGAGAAAGCGAAGCGCACCTAAACTGAGAGAGATTGCTTCTCTCTGTAAGGCCCACAAAGGTGCGACGAGCACATCCTCAATCGTGGCAGCAGGAAGCGGGAACAGAGATGTAAGGGGAGAGAAGGAGGGGGAGATGGACGACTTCGAGCCTCAGAAACAAGACCAGGCTGGAAGAGCAAAATAACGACGATATATAAAGGGAATGCACCACCGAGGTCTGGGAGAGAGACAGAAAACAAACGCGTGTCTCTGGGCTCAGGTGATGTCACAGCAAAGAAAAAGAAGGAGTCCTATAAACATGGCACGTAAAGATGTGCGTATGGCCGTAGCTGCCTTTGGACGTTGGTGTGCTCGTTTGTTTCGTGCTGGTGCCCCCCTCTCTCTCTGTGCAACGGACGCGTATATCGATGCTGCAGTTGCTTTTCCCGGCCATCCCGGACACTCACACACCAGAAGAAGAAACCCCCAGGAAGGAATTTCGAGAGGAGCAAAAAAGACGAACCAAACGAGGCAAACATACCCAGTCGTCTCTTCGTCAGTACATTTTGTCTATCCTAGGAAGCTGCCGCCTCTTGTTTCAGGGAGGCGCACCGCCACATTGTCGTCCTTTTTCCCCTTCAGCCCCCGCGATGCGGCGGTTTCAATGCGTGTGCCTGTGTGCCTTCCTTTTCGCGCTACTCACACCAAAGCGGAAGAGGCACATCGACACCAACAAGTACACATCCCCACACACTCGCGGAGAGGATCACAGCAATCGACACGCGCATCCTCATGGAATGCAGCTTTACAACACGAATCGGAAACGCTTCTTGGGCATCAGAGAGACCCAAGTACATACGTATTGCACAGGGGTTCTATACTGCTCCATGCGTGCCCGTCCTCGTCTGAGAATTCGCAAAGGTGAGTGCACTTGGGTGTTTTGGTCGGCGCATCTGCTTTGGTCGAGGAGGCTGAGAGAGAACGAGTGTACAAAGTGCGGAGGCATGGAGACAATGGGGGGGGGTGTAATGCGAAGGAAATGCCGAAGGGAAGAAAAGAAGGTGCGAGAGCGTTACTTCTGTGGTCGCTTGTGCGCATGTTGCTAGTGAAGCAGTGAGTAACGCTCCCCGCATCATTACTACCACAGTCAGAGCGTGACCTGAACAGGATTTTGCCATAACGCAACCGCCGTCTTCCTGCTGTTGCTGCTGTCAGACACTCCTCCAAAAAACAACAACAGCGCACTATCTTACAGCTGGTCATCCGTCCACAAGTTGAGGTTCTCGCGGAGGAGGCGCACGATCGTGTTGGACTCGTGATACGCCTCGTCGTCGAGCGTTTCGAGTTCGGTCACGGCCTCGTCGTATGCCTGACGAGCCAGCTGGAAGCCCTTTTCGTGCTCCTTCATGATTTCGTAGAAGAACACGGAGAAGTTCAGCGCCAGGCCGAGCCGAATCGGGTGCGTTGGAGCGAGGGACGAGTTCGCGACGTCGGTTGCCTTTTGGTAAGCATTCAAGGCTGCCTGCCGCTGGCCATCGCCGGGGTCGATCTCAGCGTAGTAGCGGTGGTAGTCGCCCTTCATCTTGAGGTAGAAGACCTTCGCTTCACCGCCCTGGGCAGCCGGGATGAGGTAAGTGTCGAGAAGACTGAGTAGGTCGTCGCAGAGCGGGGAGAGCTCCGCTTCTAACTCCTTTCGCATGTTCACCACCAAGGGTAGTGTTGTGCTGGTTTCCTTGGCGTTCTCGCGACCCTCGATAGAGGTGATGACGCGCCACGCGTTGCGGCGCGGCGTAATCACGTTCTTGTACGCCACTGACAGCAGGTTGCGCTCTTCCGTGTCGAGCTCACTGTTCAGACGAACGTACTTGCGAATGCAGAGGAGCATCTCATCAAAGCGCTCCGCTTCCTCGGCCAGCTTGGCCATATAGATAAGTTCGGAGGGGTCATCGGGAAGCTTGATATCCGTGTGCTTGGGGACCACCTCGTCTTGAATGGTGACGTTTTTCCACTTGATTGTCTCCGTCATTATGCCAGAGGAATCGAAGCAGGTTTGTGTTTTTTTCTTTTCCGGTTTATTTCGCTGCTGAAGAAGTTCGCTTGACGGTTGCAGGTGTGCGTGCGTGCACAGACTACGCGTCCTAAGAAGGGGGGAAAACGAAAAGACAACGGTGACGATGAACAAATTGGGAGGGGGGGGGGGGTAAAGCGCGGACAGGAGGTTTGATGGAGGTGTGTGTACGTGTACGGTAATTCCTGTCAAGGAAAAGAGAGGGAGCCAACGCAGGCACATCCAGAGAGGGCAAGAGAGAGAGAGAGAGGGAGGCAGAGAATGAAAGTAGGAGTGAAGAGGGGGCGGGTGAATGGGTGGACCACTGGAGGAGGAAAAGAAGAGCTACGTAAGACCATTTCTCCTTCATAGCGTTGCTGATTGTGTGCAGTGCCGTCAGGAGGCACGCAGGCCCACACGGAGGTGTGTTCCCACGTTATGTCCCTCTCTCTCTTTGAGGGACACGAGAGAGAGCGGAGCAGAAAAGAATTGACCGTTTCTTAGGTGAGTGGGGTCGCTTCTCGGATTTGAGAGAAGCAAAAACAAAAAAAGGAGCCGCACAGAGGGCATGTATATCTATTGTATGCGCATCGAGACAGTCACACAGAAGAACGAGCTCGCCTACCAGAGAGGGCATTCCGTTACGCCCACATAGTGCACCGCTTGTCACCGGGCCAACTGCACGAGACGAGTATGCAGCTCCTCTGCCTGTTGGCTTTGGTTTCTCAGCATACTAATAACATTTCTGTAAGCGCTCTCCGGGAGTACCGCACTGCTGGCTGGAATGGTGGCCGGCTCACCCTCAGCAAGTGGGATGGCGTGCCCAGTGAGTCGGGAGGCGCGATACAGCCCTGCGTCTTTTTCTATCAGGGCGGTCATCAACTTGCGGCGCAGACGATCGGCCCGTGCCGCCTCGCTGGCGCGCTGCTTCTTGTACGCCTTCAGCTCTCGTCGCAGCTCTCGCACCTTGAGCGCAGAGGCTTCCTCCATTTCACGCAGCTGTGATTCGCACATCTGGGCAGCATGCCGATGGTTCTGCGCCTCTTCTGTCGCGTTCGCCAAGCGCATGGTCAGCTGCTGTACCTGCAGTGTTACCTCCTCGTGATGCATGAGCGCCTTGTTGAGCGCATCCAATTGCTGTCGAGCGACGGCCAGCTGGTCGGCAACGCTCTGTCTTTCACAGGTCAACCACGCCTCTTGCTGGGCAGCGGTGTCCAGCTGAGACTGGGACTGCTGCAGCTTCGCCGCCAGGCTATCGTGGCGCGCCTGCACCGCCTGCAGAGCTTGTTGTTCATCGCGTAGCTCGCTATTCATCTTCTCGAGACGCCACTGAAGTCGCGTGTTCTCCTCCTTGAGGGCGGCCTGCGCGCGACGCAGTGCGCTCGTTTCCACCACTGATGCGTTGCGCACCTGCGCCACCTGTTCCTCTGCACTCGCTTGCACCTGACGGTGAAGAGCTCTTTCCTCCGCCAGATTGCGCTGTGCTGTGGAGAGGTCTGCCGTGAGAGACACCACGCGCTCCTGCAACTCGTTTCGTATCTCTGTTGCATCCTGCGCTAACTGGTCCATCTGCGCCTGGTGGTCTTCTTTGAGCTGAGTGAGCCGGCGGCGGACCTCTTCCGCGTCCGCGCGAAGCTCCTCTACCTGATGCTGCGCCACCGTGGCGGCGGTCGAGAAGCGCTCCTTGAGCAGAACCGCCTCGTTTTGCAGCTCGGTTGAGCGCCGCACTGCCTCCCGCATCTCTGCCACATCCGCCTCCATGGTACGGTAGCGCTGCTCCAATTCGAGGTTGCGGCTCTGTTGCTCGCGCAGTGCGTTGTGGGCTGTCAGCAGCTGCTGGCTGTGCCGCTCCCGATCCTCCAGTAGCTGGGCATTGATGGTGGCGCACCGTTCCTCTAATTCCAACGCTTGCCTCTGCGATTCGCGCAACCGCTGCCCGTCTGCCGCCGTCTCCACACGCCTGATCATGTCCTCCAGCTGCTGCTTCAGCTGCTGCACTTCTTGGTCATGTTCCAGCGACGTATCCGATGCCTTTTGATGCGCACGAGCGACTTGGGACTTGAGGTGCTCTATCGTCACGACAGCTGCGTGGTATCGCTCTCGAAACGTAGCGGCGTCCTCTGCCTCTTTCTTCAGCTCTAAAAGCTGTTTGCGCTGCTGCTCTTCACGCGCCGCTGCCTCGTCTAGCTGCTGCTGCTTGCGCTCACACATTGCCTTGGCGTTCTTGAGTTCCAGTGAGAGAGCGTTGTACTTGCCAGTCAAGGCGGAAAAGTTCTCCTGGAACTCTGCGCATGTCTGCAGGAGCTCAGCGTAGGATGACATAGCCAAGGGGACGGCGGGGGGGGGGGGTAACTCGCTCAAACGGCTAGAAAAGAGAGACGGGTAGGGGGTGCCCGACTACGAACGAGTCGATGTCTTCGCTCGAGTGTAAGAACGCCTTTCGCTGTATGCCGCTGTGTCTCACTGTGTTTGGCAGCGCGCATCTGATGGCTTGGCCATCAAGCGAGAGCTGTGCTTCGTTCGCTTCCAGATTCCGCTTCTTCTAGGCAGCGGGGACTGCAGAAGAGGGCGGGAAAAAAAAGGACGGAAGGAGCGACGAGGAAAGAGAACGGGACACCGAAAGAACGAGGGAGCCGAGGGGCTAACTAAATGTGAGAGGACGAACGCAACGGCAGTAACACCACGAAGTGTACCACAATGGGGAAATCAAACAACAGCAACAACAAAAAACACAGCAGCGTCTTGACGCCACAGAGTGCGTGGGGCGGATACAATCACGCTTGATCCGCTGAAATCTATCGATCTACCTGTGTCGTCGTACACAGGAAAGACAAGACGAAGAAAAGAGAAACCCTCCAAAGTGTGCGTATCTATTGGTTGTATGCATATATGTCCCTGTATCGGAGGCACTCCGTCACAGGTGTGAGAGATCCGTCGTCCCCCAATGGCGAGCACGTCGCAGCAGCGACACACAGGCACCGAAAACTTAAGTCGTAACTTGAGAGAAACAATTTCACTCCTCTTTTCCCTGCAGGGACGGGGTGTGTATGAGGGGGGGGGGGGAGGGGAAGGGAAGGAGGAGAGGGGACGGAGGACCGAGGGAGTAAATGTGGCGGAGAACGCGGTAGCGTGTGCGTCTATGTTTGCTTGATATGAAGCGTATGCTAGGGTGTGCGGAAATAAGTGGCTGCTCAAGGGATGCGAAGAATGCTCTCACAGTGAAGAGAGGCGGAGCGAGGTAAGTGTGTGCGCAACGAAGAAGGATGAGGAGGAGAGGAGGAAAAGAATGCGTTAAGGTTGCCCTTCTCAAGCGCCAGCACTACGCGGCTTCATGTATGTTCGCCTCTTTTTGTGTGTGCATGGCACAGCGTAGTTGCGCGGTGACGTGTCCGTGCCGAGTCATAGGAGGTGTGTGTCGCCGTAGCCGAAAAAACGATGAAGGAAGGAATAACAAGGCCGAGGAAGAGTAAGAAGGGAGGTGCCACGGAGGAAGTGACAGCGAGAGGCATTTCAGTTTCAAGGGGAGGGGTGGTAGTGCAGTGAGCACGCCAGGGAAGTCTCCAATACCACCGCGACTTCACGTATTGGAGCCGCGCAGGTGCTGAACGATTCTCGATCAAGTTCGGCTGCGCAGTTAAACACCATCACTTCGTGCACGCGCGCTCTACACCCAACTCTCCGGCATTCCACCTAACATCTGCGTCTGTGTGGTTCGCTCCGTCGCTGCATTTTTATTTTTCTGATGATGTGCCTGTGAGGGAGGAATCACTGGAGGTTGCACGACTCGGCAAAGATCACGATGACCACACCACTCATGAGTACATAACTATGGTGGGGAGCTGAGAGTGATGCCTCGACAGAGCCGCAGCTGCCACAACTGCAGCACCACGCAGTGACACGTACGCTTATCTGAATGGAGAGAGACCAGGCACAGAACTGAGGTGGCCGTGCTAGACTATCACCCCTCACTGAATGAAGGAAGCGACGCGAGCACCGATGGCACTGCCAATCGTGCTGCTGCTCGCCACTGTGGGCACAGGCACCACGCTGCTGTCCGCCACAAGCAGCCCGTCAATCCCCTTCACGTGCAGCTGGCTGTCCACCACGGTGCCCATGGCGCAGGTTCCATAGAGATCTCCGCCGCTCTTCACGTGCTCCGCCAAGAAGGCGGCTGTGTCGCGTTGTGTGTCGAGGCCGCCGCGGGGGTGACGTAGTACCGCGTTGTAGGACCAGAACGGGCTCACATGCCGTCCGTTCTCATCGACATGGTACACTGACCGCAGCGTGCCGTCACGCGTAGTCAGCAGTCCCACCCACTGCACTCCCTCATCCATGGCCAGCACATCCTCTCTTGTCGAGAGCATCCCGCTTCGAATGAGCGTGGTGTCCTTGTCGCTATCATAGCGCACCTCGCCGCGACTCGACGGGTAGTGATGCGTCACTCGCATTGTGAAGCCGTCGATCGGCCAGCAGCGCGCCCAGTTCGCCGTCCCCATTTGTGGAGTGCGAAAGAAGAGAAGAGACAGATCCGGCGAGTCTTGCTGCGGGTGCGACCGCACGTACGCAGCACCCTCGACGAAGGCGCTGAACACGCCGGTGCGGTTTTCCTTGTACTCGCGCCACTGCTGGTACAGATACTTCGAGTTACGCCAGCTGATGGACTTGCTGTAGACATTGACTGCGTTGCCAATGCAAAAGACGACATCAGCGGCGCTTGTGGTGATTAAGTTCTGCCCAACCGCCGGGGCGTCCAGTACGGTACCTTCCGCACCGATGCCGCTGCGCTGCAGCAGGAGGGGACTGCGCAGCGTTCCAGCGCACACGACAACGTGCTTAACTTCAAGCACCATTTTGTCTCCGCGGTGCGCAACCTCCACGGCGCGCACCTTTCCACCCTTGCAGTGGATGCGGTCAGCGAAAGTGTTGACCAGTAGATCGAGGTTTGGGGTGCGGTGCTGCGTGCCCTCAATTAGCGTGTCAAAGGCTTGTACGCGCGCACCTCCATCGATGTAGGACTGCATGGCTGAGAAGCCATCCGTCTTACCAGTGTTGAGGTCATTTGTCCCAGGCACTCCCGCTGCCTCACAGGCTTCAAAAAACCGCACATTCATGCTCGAGTCAATGTTGCTGCGCTGCGCATCCGTTACTTGCAGGGGACCGGCCTCACCATGGTCGCGCGAACCACCGCGCGAATTCGCCTCCAGACTCTTGAACACTGGCAACAGCGTGTCGTAGGTCCAGGAGGCGTCAGCCCATCCTTCGTAGTCCTTTCGAGTGCCGCGCATGTACTTCATGTCATTGCAAAGGCAACTACCGCCAAGGCCACGGCCACGCGTGTACACCAGAGAGCGACTGGCTAGATTGTCCTCCGCGACGCATGTCAACGTCTGTAGAAACGGCCTTGCCGCCCGCGTTGATGTAATGTAGGGCTGCATTACTGGCACTCGAATCACCTGCGGAACAGCCGCGCGGCCACCCTGCTCGATGAGGGCGATGGAGGCACTAGGGTGCTGTAAAGCGCAGTTGCGCGCGGCCGCACAACCCGCAGCGCCAGCACCGATTACGATGATGTCGTACGCCTTCTTCATGACTGACCCACGAAGGAGGGAGGAGGAGCAGGGCGGCAATCCCAGCTGGACAGTGCGTCAACGCTATTGGTGTCTCTGAGGGTGTGCGGGGGCACTCACTGCGTGACGTCATTGTCCTTGTGGAGACAGGGTTAGAAAAAGATAGTAGAGGAGGAGAGAGATGATCATAGTGATGGATGCAAATCACAGATGCGCGTGTGCGGCACACCCATCGCCTCGAGAGGATCACCCAGGGAGGAATTTTTTTCCTTTCCTCGGGTGGGAGTGCAGTGACTGCCCAGTTCACCATGACTGCAGAAAAGATTGGGTAGAACACGTCACGCTTTGAGGAGACGGCGTTCACAGAGAAAGAACACTCGTCCTAGCATGCCTTCCTGCCCTCGCTGGCTTACGCATACACAGGCACGCGCACGCTCAGGAACTTCTGCTACCCCTTTTCCTCGCTGACATACTCTTTCCGGCAAAGATGCATGAGAGGGGTCACCATCGTAGCGCTTTGCGTTCCTCTCAGTATGCAAAGCAGCAATCCCCATCCGTGGATGGCGGGGGGGGGGGTAGGCAGAAGTTCCTACGCCACGAGCGTCATTCGCTCCTGCTAGCCAATTCCTCCTCAAACACAACTGTACACACACACAGACATGAGGATAGGTGCTACTTCTTTGCTGATGTTCTTTTGGCATCGTCAGGCTCTGTCGCCAGCGGCGGCCGCTCAGCTGCGCGTGCGTGGTCCGAGGCGAGAAGCGCGATCCCGTGCGGCTCCTTGTAGCCCGTCGGGTCTTCGCGGAGGTGCTGATGGACATCGCACAGCGATCCTCTCGCCCACTTACGGATGAGGCGCACCTCATCCATGTCGGTCTCGAGCAGCTTGCACTGCATCTCTACGCCTTTCTTGAAGCGCTTCACGTACTCCTCCGGCGGCGGTGGCATGCCTGGCTGCTGTGGGATCTGCTGGGCCTTGAGCTCCTCGATCTGGTTTAGCGTGTACGTATTAACGTCTTCGAGACAGTCGACACAGTGCAGGTTATTCAACGCCTTCTTATGACTATTTTGTGCCTGAACAATACCGATGCCTAATTCCTTGATACCCTGGCGGGCGATCACTGTGGTGGTGAGGCAGGCGGCAAAGCTCACCATGACAGAGCCGATTGGGTGATGCCGCATCCAGCCAATGCGCTTTCGGCCAAACGACAAGAGACCGAACCCAGCTGCAGAGCCGGCGGCGAGGGTGACGTTCATGGTCATGAAGTCGTACCGCCATCGTCCGCCTTCTTTGGCGCGCACCGCACTGGTCAGGAGGGCGTAGCGTAGCATGCCGTAGCTCGTTGCCATCGGCATCACCTTCTCCTCGTCGATCATCACATACCCACCGTGGATGTCGAGCGGCACCGTTTTGCCGAGGTACCCACTCATCATGGGCACGTTCCAGTACGTGAACTTGTGCGGCTTCAGCCCCACCGCCATCAAGGCATCTGTGCTGAGGTGCTTGTAGCCGGCGGACATGTCCTCATGGTAGAGAGAGATATGCGTAGCGAGCTGGTGGAACTGCGCCTTGCTAATGAAGTAGAGACTGTCCATAGCTTTCGCTACTGCGCCTGTGGTCGTTCCGTCGTTTCGGGTGTGTTCTGCCACTTTGACTAAGAGGGGATAGAAGAAGCAGGAGGGAGGGGGGGGGAGTTGATGTTGACATGTGCACGTGTATGTGTGTTACACAGAGCCCACGGGGGTAGATACATCCCGAATCAGTCCGTACCGGGCACAGATGCCCATTAGAGGGAGAAAGGAGATAAGAGTTACGGTAAGGGTGAGGGATGAGTGAGGGGGTGGGGAGATGCAGGGTAGGAGACACGAGTGTCTGACCCAATCGCGAGTCGCAAGACATCCCTATCTGGTTCTCCCGCTGTTTCCCACCACCTGGGCAGTATGCCTCGCGCAGAGGAGAGGCAGCAGCATAGGCGATTTCCAACACAGAGATAGCTGAGCTGATGTGTGCGACCGTGTGTGGAAGTGCCAGGGAGGGGAAGGAAGGGCAGTGTTTCGGAGACACGCGTACAGGACAGGTGTGCCAGCGATCGAGGAGTGCGGCATCCTGTGCTGCAGCAGGAACCAGGGGACCTGCTGGTGCGTTTGGGCGTTTTTATTTTGTAACTGCTGCTCGTGTGGTTCGCTCACGCCTTCCTCCAACGGTACCAGAGGCGTGACAGTTCACTGCATAGAGTAGGGGCAGAGCGAAAGGGAAATGGCTAACCGCAAGGCAGGCCGTTGCCACAACCACACACACACACACACACACACGCCCTACAGCAGTGCACAGACACCGCAAGGAGGGCGTGAAGAGAGAGAGAGAGAGACAAAACGAGTAAATCCGTGATGCCAGGAAGCGTGGAGAAATCGAATAGGGACACTTCTGCAGGAAATAAAACGAGGGAGGTGGAGGGGAGACAAGGAGAGCGTGTAGAGAGGCGGGGTGGGAGGGTGAGAGCGTACACCCTGACGACACATCTCCACACTACCATCACCGCCCCCCCCTCTCTCCATCCACGAGGTGTGAGACATCGAATCCCCCCCCCCAAAAAAAAAAACAAATTGCACGCGTACACACGCACTGGGAAACGTGCCATCTGAGTCTCGCATCTTTACGTGCCTCTGCCTATCCACCACAGCAGCAGGGGGAGCAGTTTCACTGTTGACCCAGTCGGCTGCAGCCTAAAATGAGCAGGTTCAGAAAGAAGACGAGGAGGATGCTACCAACGTAGAGGAACAGCTGCACCGTCTCCTCGTGTGGCAGCAGACGCAGTGCGTCTGTGGCGCCGGTCACCGCCGGAGTGGGCAGATAGCGCTGGAGCGCCACATCCCCCGGCATAACCTCAATGACGCCCCATTGGCCCTCCAAGACCTGGTAGTTTACCAAGGTTGATCCCATGTGGAGCGACAACGATCGCTCCCAGGTGTTGCCGGCGGTGCTGTACACGGCGCTCGCGATCCGGTCGAACTCCGGGTCTGGCGTGCTCAGCGCGGTATACATCGCATTCACCGCGTGCGCGGCGGTGCTGGATGCCAGGAAGGTGCCCTCGTCGCGTCGATCGATCAGGTATAACGCTGTCGTCCCGCTATGCTGATTCACCTTTAGGGTGCTCGCCATCCACCCTGCGGTTGTATCAAGAACGGTAGCGCGCGTCACGTAGCCGTTGCTGTCGTATACGCTTGGGTACACGTAGCTCACGATGACAGACGTGTTTCCGGTGGTATCGGTGCGGAGGTACGGCTTTGTCCAGAACCCTGCAGTGGCCGTGTTGCCCTCAATGTACTGCTTCGTGAAGGTGCCGTGAAGCGAGGTGCTTAATTTCCTCGTCTCGATCTTGTCCTTGGCGGAGTCACTGAACACCGACCCCTCGAAGAAGGTCTCCAGCTGGTTCGAGTCCGTATAGAAGCACGTCATCTGCGTAGAGGACGAGTAGGTGCATCCGCACACGCCCCACTTGTGCCTTGTTGCTGCAGCGGCGCTGCCGCCACTAGCGCTCCAGGCGGCATCAACGCCAAACATATTCACCGGACGACGCCCTGTCGTCGCTGGAAGCGCGACCGTCTCCTCCATAGTCTTCCCGCTGCTGTCGGTTGAGGCCACAGGAATTGCTATGGCATCGTTCGCGGTGGAGGACGGCACCAATGGCTGTGCCGGCGCAGACGAGGACGACGACACGTGGTTGACGCTTCCGCTGCCAGTGCTGAATTCGTGCAGGGAGTTGTTCGTGGCGCCGGCACCACTGAACGCTGCCGCTGCCGAGGAGAATGACGAGTGCAAAGATGCCTGAGGGGCAGTGTTTTTGGCAGTCGCATTTGAGGACGCACACGAGCTACTGCTGCTGCCCTCCTCGGCGCCAGCAAGCACGTAGGGCGTGTACAGTGAGTGCAATTGTATGCCGAAGGCGAATTCAATCTGACCAAACGATTCCACCGTGATACTGTTCTGCTGCTTGGTGGCGGCTATCTCACAGTCGTGGTAAAGGCCTGACACGGCAGCCGCGATACCTTTGCTCTCCTTCACGAAGGCACTCAGGGTGGCAGCTACCTCCGCCACAGAGAGAGCCAGCGGCGAGCTGGCAATCAGCGTCCAGTGCGACATCATCGTTAACGACTGATAGATGAGTCCGTTCAGGTAGAAGGACCCGTTCACTGCCAGGGTGCCGTCGTTTTCCCGCCAAATCGCTTCCGCCAAGTCCCTGACACGACTGACCGGCGCATTGAGCACCCCGTACGAGGTCGACCAAAAAATCGACTCGTTGAAGGAGTCGTACACAAACTGCCCGCCTTCGCTGGCGCTGTAGCGATTGTCCACGACGACGAGCTCAATGTTTGGCGTGGCCGTCACCTTCACGCTATTTATCAGCAGCCCTACGCTCACGTCTATGCCGGCCATGGCGGTCGCATAGCCCTCGGCGTTGAAGGCGATGGGTAGAAGGTAGGTAACTGTGCGCACAGGCTTTTGCGAGAAGATGCTGCATGTCATGGAGGCCCGAGTCCACACCCCCGATGCGGCCAGGGTGCTTCCCTTGGTGGCCGTGGTTGCTACGGAGAGCAGGTCAGGCATGCACCCCTCAATGTACACGCCACTCATCGAGGGGCCGCCGTCGCTGGCGTTTGTAACCGTGTTCCACGGCCTAACTGTGCCGTTTTCGTCCACGTAGAAGCACACGGAGCTGTTGTTGTCTTCGGAGGCACAGCCGATCTGACCCCAGTGGGCACTCGTGAAGCCAGTCGAGGCTGCCCTGGGCAAAGTGTACACGACGTAGGTCTTCACGTTGGCTGTGAAGCTCGATTGGAAGCTGCTGACGAGCGAGAAGAAGGTGGTGTCAGCGGAGGTGCTGATGTCATACCCTATCACAGAATTGCGCATGTAGGCCCAACCGATGGTCTGCACTACCTGCTCAAGGCCGCGCAGCTCCTCTGTGAAGGACATGACGGCGCTGCGGAGGGTGTCGGTCGGCTCTAGTCCGGGGTGCGCCCGTACAGCAGCGTTTACCGCCTTCACAACAACCTGCTGAGAGTACTTAAAAAAGAGTAGAATGATCGCCGTAGTGAGGATGAGCCCCATCGGCTTGGGATTGCGCACAAAGTACTGGAAGAGGCCATTGAGGTAGCGGATGAATAGCGTGCCGCAGTCCCACGAGTTGAGCACCACGACATCGCACTCCTCATCAGAGTAGATCGTGTTCTTCATGATTGGATACACTTCACCCATCCTGCGCCGACGCACTCCAGTGTTGTTGGCGGCTTTTGTTGCCGCCGTAGTCTGCACGTCATCGCGTTCGCACGGGCTAGCCTGAACATTTTCCATCTCGTGGTCACTATTACTGCCGTTCACCACCACATCAATCGCCCGCTCGTTGCGTGGTGCGCGCACAGGCTGCCCTGCCGACGCATTGGTTGTGGCAACGCACCCGTCCCCGAAGCGGTGGAGGGGGACACAAAGCATGTCACCCGGGTAATCATCTTCCCGCGTTGCTACCGGGGCACCGCTTGAGAGCATTTTCTTTTGAGTTTCCGTTGAGGGATCGAATCTCTCTGGTGTTTGTCAGTGGCCACACACACACACACACACCTGGCCACCTAAAGAGCTGAGCGGAAAGCGCTATGGTAAAGATGGCAAGAAACAACCATACACACATAGAGAGAGGGGGGGGGGGAGGAGAAGGGGGTATGCCCAGCAGGCACAGCTGCACCCGCACACGCGCATACACACACCCTCAAAGACAGCGAGGCCCAAGAGGCGGACGTCGCTGAAGACAGCGTCGTTCGTGAGGTTCACAAAATATACAAATTGTGCAGAAGAGAGAGAGAGAGAAACAACAAATCAGAAAGAGAATCAAGCGTGCGCTGTCCACACAGCTACACACAGAAGATTAACCGATACAACGTGAATTGAGGTAGAGGAGAGGAAGGGTTGTTAGGGAGAGGTCCAAGGAGAGAGGAACCCACCTGTAACACGGGGAAAGAGGCTTTCGCTAGTGCCCTCTACATTAATGTGGATTCCTGGATGAGTGTGTGTCACGGTGAGGGATAGCCAGCATAGCAGACCCCTAAGTAATTGGGTGAGTGGTTGGTGTGGGTGAGGTGAGGAGTGGATAGCAAAAGAGGGTGAGTGGCTAAGTTGGCTTCAGTGGCGGAGCGCAAGGGGGAGTACGTGATGATGGAGGATAGCCGGTGCAGCCACAGCAATGGGCTATGTGTTTCTCTAAGCCCAGGGCCGTGGGTACGAGGTGCACGGCTTAGCGCATACCGCCTTACTACTCGCACACTTGTTTTTCCGTTCGTACTGGCGAGCTTTGAGAGGACAGGCGGTCCTGTCACGTCGGCTCGCACCGACAGAAGGGAAAAAATTCACAAGCAAGAGAAATCCATGTGTGCGTGCCTGCGCATCATCGGCGTTAGCGATTACGCGCACCACTTTCTCTCTCTCTCTCTCTCTCTCTTTCTCTCTCCACATACGCACAAGGATGTGCAGAGAAGCGCACAAGCAAGTTTGGCAGAAGCCTCCACCCAGCCCGCTATGAAAACCACAAAAGAAACACTGCGCATAGCAACGGCGTAGCGGGAGAGAGATGATCATGATGCAGCTTACACACTGCTGCCATCGCACGTGCACTGGAAGAAAGAGCTTGTGTGCCCTTGTGCCAGGAAAAGAGGGAAACAAAAGGTAACGTTCACTGACTACGGCGCTAATAGGAGGAGACGTTGCACCTCGTAAGCAAGCTGGCGAACACTCACCGAGGACTGCTGCTGCTGCTGCTGCTGCTGCTGCCAAGCAAGAACAGTTACTGTGGAGTTGGCAAAGCGCAGGTACAACCAGAGCGAGTTCCAGCGCGTCCAACATTCCAGCACGCTGGTCAAGGTGGAGGAGGGTAGGTGCAACTTTGTCCAGTACACTAGTGTTTGCACGTACTCGATGAGGCCGGGCACCACGTGGCGGAGAGGTGTCCCCTCTACCACAGCACCCCTAAAGCGCCAGTGTGCAACGAGGCCGTTCGATGCCGCAATTGACGGTTTTACAGTCGACTTGTAGTACATCTGATGTGCTGTCACACTGTGTGTGGAGAGCCAGTAGGCGTCTTTCGCCTCCACTGTGGTGGCCCCAGCCGCTGATTTGCTAAGCAGTTGGCGCACTTTGGCGCCAATGATGCTGGCGTGCTCCAGCAGAGCCGAGGACACTGCTCGCCCGCCCACGTTAGCTGACAGGTCGTCATGACTTTCGACTAGTACAACGACTACGTTTCCATCCAACCAGACAGCCACGTTGCACAGCCCGTCCGGCTGCACATAGCACTGAAACGAAGTACAAACGATCGGTGCATGCAGGACAAGGTAGTACCTCAAGACCTGCACCACAATACGAGGCAGCTGACTGTCTGCCACGACTACGTGCAGCTGCGGCAAATTAAAGATACAGTAGCGTACATGGTTACGGCTCAGCAACGACGGTGTGTCACCATCGGGCGCGGCTGCATAGCAACCCGCACGTTGCCACAAAATGTGCCGCACCACTTCCTCGACGCGTCCCAGCTGCAGTGAAGACAACTCGCGGTTGCTCACGAAGCGCAGCGGGAGTCCAAAAGACGCTTCAGCGGAGAGGTAGTGAGCCCAGTCCTGTGCTGACATGGCAGCCGCTGACCGACTAGTCGGTTCTGTCTCACCAGTGCGCGCCTTACACTGTGCTGACAAAACGCTCGAGATGAAGGTGGCGCATCTGGTGAAGAAGGACCGCAACGCCGCGCGTGCCGCAGTGTCAGAGGTGGCCGCCTGCTCTGCCGCTGGGTTCGAGGAGGTTGAGCTGCCGGAGAGCGTTGGTGAGCCTTTCGTTCTGCTATTTTCGATGGTGGGTAAGGTGAGAAGCCCCATTGTGTCCGCACTGTAAAGCAGTTCAAACAAGGCACAGCTGAGCTGTAGTAGGTGGTGCGTGGTGAGTGCGGCTTCGTTGCCGCCACGTACATGTGCACTCACCCACAGGTCCTCCGCTGGGCTCAGTAGGCAGACACTGCTGCGCTGCTTTCGGATCGTCTGAAGCCGGCTGGAATGTACCCCAAAGCGAGGTGCGAGGGAGCTGATGGCGATGCAGAAGCCCACTTGGTTCATCTGCGAGTTGAGGTGCGTGTCGGGTGGGAAGTAGAAGAGAATGTTGTCCGCCCCGCGCTCCTCCTTGTCAGCGCAGAGCAGCGGGCAGTAAACGGCGAGGCTGATGAGCGGTTCCCCGACATCTGGCGACGTGGTGAGGACCATGGCAGAGGCGGACGGTACGTGGTCGAGGCGGGGAGCGATAGGTAGGCATATACAGGCAGCCAGAAGTCGAAGAAAAGAAACGGGCTGCTGTTTATGAAGGGGTTGTAGTGCTTGAGAGCAGCGAGATGCACTGACCGCTGTAAGTGATTGATACGTCAGTTGCCTTTTTGCGTGTGTGTGTGTGTGTGTGTGTGTGTCATGACGTGTACCCGTTGCGCATCCACGCACAGACACACGCAAGCACAGCGCAGAGTGGTATTGGAGGGGAGCGTGTGTGACCGTAAGCAACACACAGAGGTACAAGAGAGAGAGGGAGAGAGGTAAAAAGAAAGAATACACGCAGTAAGGTGGAGAGACAGAGTGCATTGCGGTTTGAAAGGAAAACGAGCGATGCGATGGTGCCGGGGGCTTACGGCAAAGAGAGGCGCACCATAGCCAAAGGCGTGTGCCGTCACGGACTCGCCGCACAAAAGGCCCCCCCTTCTCTCTCTCCTTCCGCCTCTCTCTGACTGGGTCCGACTCCTGGAGACACAACCGCTTACTTCCACCGCAACTCCGAAAAGGAAAGTAGCACGAACAGTAACACCACAGCACCACGACGCGCCTTCGCACGAGCAGCGCTGCCGCTTGGTAAACATCACTTCGGTGTCGTCGCACCCACATCGTACTCTTTCCATGCGTCCATCCACGTCAGCGTTGCGCGCGGGCCTTCTCGCTGCAGCACCTCAGAGCGGCCGGCGCACAGCATGCGCTCGACAGCCTCCTTCAGCTGCCGCCTCGCCGCCGGGTGCGCTACTAGCGGATCTTCCGGGCGCGTTGCGTAGGCCTCCTCCGGCACCTGAGCCGTCATCGGCGGCGGCGGCGGTGCCACACGCGAGGCGCACAGCTCCATTACAGCACGAAATGCCAGCGGCTCGTACTGAGCCAGCTGCTGCTGGGTGCGAGGCAGAAGCATCAAATTCTGCCGAGCCAGGTCGTTGCGGAGGTGTTGCCACCCACTGCCGTGCTCGTGCGCGGCGCTATCGACGTTCTTACGCACAATGGCGCGCTCCCAGTGAGCCTTGTACTCCACACGGTAGCGAGTTTGAGTGCGCATAAGGAAGGTAATGCGCTTCAACCCAACCTTGCGTTCCAGCCGTGCACGACCGCGCAGCATGCCTCGAAGCCGGTCCAGCTCCGCTGTGGCGCGGTAGTACCACGAGGTGCCCGTGAGGCGCAACATTGACAAGTAATGCGACACAAGGAATGTAGATCACTGACGGTCACACACACATTCAAAGAGAGAGAGAGAAGGGTATGGATAGACAGCAGGGAATGCGAGGAGGAGGAGGGGGAGGAGGAGAGGAGCAACGGAGGGGGATGGGAAAGAGAGGGGATCTATCGCGATACAACGCATCTGAGCATCGAAATAGCGAGAGGAAGCACACTGCCCGCTCGCGACGCAGTGTGTATGTGTGGACGGGGGTAGCGGCTCGGCAGCACACTCCGTTTCGCGAATTGCATGGCTGGCTTTAAGGGTGATGAACGCTAGGAAGGGAAGTTGTCGGCATGATCGCTATCTTCATCCTTCTTTGCCTTGCCTCCCCTCTCTGAGCAACTCCTTTGCCGACGCAGAGGCGTACGGGCACACGCCACACCCACACCCACACCCACCCACACACGTATGTGTTGCTCGCACAGCACCGCACACCTTGACGAGCATCACAATCAAGTGCCCAATCACCATCTGTGGTTTTATGTTTGTTTCCACATTACTGTTGTGCGCTATTTTGTTCTTTTTCTTTTCTCAGTAGAGATGGCAGCGCTCGAGTCAGGGAGGGGAGAGGTGGTGGCTGGGGGAGGGGAGAGAAGATGCGTGGGCACGACCACCTGTCCTTCCCCTCCTTCTCCCCTGCCCCCTCCTCCCCCTGTCCATCTCGTCTTCGGCGACTGTCATACCACCACGAAATGATGAAGGGGGAAAAAAGGAAAAAAAAAACAATGCAAGAGAGAGAGAGCGTGTGTTTTTACCGCTCCACATCCACGTGGTTCGTCGCGGGTGTGCACGTGAGTGGGTGCTGGAGCCTGGAGGAGGCTGACATGCGCCCTGTGCACGTACGCATCGATTCCACCCCACCGGTTGTGGTCTTATTCCTCCTGGTCCTGGATGTTGAAGTACTTCAGCTGGTACGTCCCTTTGCCGGTGGCGAGGATGCGGATCCAGTCGCGCAGGTCCTTCTTCTTGAGGAACTTCTTGGTGAGGTACTTGAAGTACTTCTTGCGGTACGCCATCGTGGTGGTGATGGTTAGCACGTTGTCGTTCATCGACAGGCGGACCTTGTCAGACAGCTTGCCCTTGCGGCCGTTCAGCTTCGTGTTGTCGTGGAAGAACTGCTCGAAGTTGCCAAGCACATCCTCGCTGAAGATGCCGTCGGCGGCCGGAATGCTGCAGTCGATCTTGAACACTTTTTTGCCCTTGACCAGCTGCTTCTGGCGGACGTAGCTGCGGGAGCCAACCTTCGCGCGAACGGCAACCATCTTTGCAAAAGAAGAGGCGGAGACGATGTGTCTGCGGAAACGTGAAAGAGCACACGCTGCTGATCGGCGAGATGAGCAGCACGGATTGGCAGCGGAGAGAGAAAGAGATGGAGAAGAGGGAGAGAGAGGTAGTGGGGGGGAGGGGAAGTACACTGCAGGAATCAGCAGGCGAATGGAACTGTGCGGAGAGGAGAGAAGTCTAACACCAGGCACACGAATAGTGGAGTGCAACATGCCCTCCCTGCCCACCAAAGCTTCGTGGGGAGCGGAAGAGACGAATACCCCACCACTGTATGCGCGTGGATATCTTCGAGATACGCTTTCGTTAAAACAATCCTGCAGTCACCGCCCCTCCCCCTCTCCCCACACACACCCACACGTTCACAGACGTGTGATACGATGCATTCAGCTGTTTCGTGGTACTCGTCTGCATAATCAACTCCTTTTCTCTGTTGAAAATTGAGCTGCGGTAGGAGCGTGCTTTTACGGGGCTTGAGATCCACCACAACGGTGTAGTAGCCCTTTCCTTCCGTCGTTCATCTCCCTTGCATGTGCGTCTGCTTAACGCGCGTGCTCGAAACACTACCCGGACAACGGCCCACCAACACATCCCCCGTGTCACTTCCATACCAACGAAGACAGACGCAGACGCGCGCACATGCCGACGGACTTCACTGCTTTCTAATCGAAGTACGTTGGGTGGGATAGAGGCTGCACGGAGTCAGCCACTACAGTCAGCAGCTACGCCTTACTGCATCGCTCACGTGTCTGCTGTGTGTGCGTGTGTGCGTACGCCCTCTGTTTCAGTTAAGGGTGATTCTTGTGTCCTGCTTCACTTTAGAAATAATCAAACATGAAGAGAGGCAACACTACCACTACACGTAAGAGAGAGCCTCCTTTTCGCTCCAACGTGTCCACTCACTGCCATTCAACATGATTTCACCTACACTCGACCCCCGGCTTGTCACAGGCACACTGTGTAGTACCAAGCAGCGGTGGACACACGATACAGCAATGCGCCGACTCAGCCACTGAAACGTGGTCTCTACCTCAAACTCCAGTCAATCCTCGCACCGCTGGTCGCCTCTCAGTCGCTTCCACTGTGTCGGCCGCCACCTGGTGCATTCCTCGGAGCCCCTCAGGCTTCCCCACACCAGTGGGCAGTGAGGGCCGGGTAAGGCGCATTGGAGTCACACTGCTGCTTTGCTCATCATGTGGCTAGTGCAGACGTACGCACTCTTGTAGGTCATCCCAATGCAACACCAGTCAGGACACGACCGCCGACCTCGATGGTGATACATCGCACTGACCTCCCCTACGTCGTGGGTGCCTGACCTTTTCACCGCCAGAGGTGGTTCGATATTGGCAGGCATAGGGGTGCTGCTTGGCTTTCCCAAATAAAGTGGGGAGGGGGGGGTTACTGGACCCTGCGATGTGACATGCCGAGGTGTCCCCCTCGCCATCCAGGCGAAAGAGAGAGCGACGAGCAGAAAGAGGAGGCGCTAAAAATAAGCAAAACAGAACAACGATGCGAGCAGCAAGACGGTTGGAGGGCGGGTGAGGCGGTGGGCGGCCAGCACATGCTGGGGACAGGAGGGGAAGAATGGAGATAGCGGTGTCCAGCAAAAGAAAAAAGGGCTGAAGCACCAAACACGACCGCGCCTGCATGAACCTTCACGCCAAGACATTCACACGGACAACCCATCCGATAGACCAAGAGAGAACGCCTGCCAGCGAGATTACTGCACCGCTGAAAGCGGACAGGAGTCCTCCCCGCCCAACGAAGGTTCCGTCGGACGACACTGTGTCATGCGCCATCAGCGGCCTCGTCGACGTCCTCTTCGGGCAAAACAGCCTCTTCGCCCTCTTCGCTGGTGGCGCCGTCAGCCCCCCGGGCTGCAGTCTCACTCAGCAGCTGGTTGAGGAATACCTCCAGGTCCTTGTCCACGGAGTTGCTACCGCTGTCGGCACCCTTGCGCCCGCGAAGCAGGCCAGAGGGGTTCGGGTTGTGCCCAGGCTGGATGAACCAGCGGTAGTACTCGTCGTCATAGATCTTCTCCTGCTGTGTTGCAATCTCTGTCCGGTTGTCGAGCTTACCCTCGACGGCCTTCTGGCGCAGCTGACGAGCCCACGACTCAACGCCGAGCTCCGCATCACGCAGCTTAGCAAAGAAGCGCTCCTCTAGCAGCGCATTCAACTCCTCACCAGCAACACCGTCAACAGCATCCTTTGAGGGCCAGTAGTTATACTGCTCACGACCAGCTTCGTCATACACGGCCTTCTCCGCCTTCTTGTACTGCTGCTCAAAGTATTCCTTGGAACCAGCCGTGAAGCCGTCGCGGCGCCACGAGGACGGCGTATCTTCCCATGGGTGACGGGCCATCTCGTAAAAGTTCACGTTGGTGGGCACGTGTGCATCGCCTTGAAGCGGAGGCACCTTGGGGTTGCCTTCTTTGTCCACCTCGCCAAGGTTGGCGACTACCTCGAAGCCGCCAGCATCGTCTATCATGCCAGCCAGTCGATCCGCTTTGCTGGTGTGCACGACGACGTTGAACTCCACCGCGTTGTCCTTCTCAAAGTCGAGCGGGGATGCGAGAGGTGCGAGGGACTCGGCGGTCACCTCCTGTACCGTGCGCGGAGACCAGCGTGGCCGTAGCTGGAACGTGTGCCCATCCAGCTGGACGTGGCGTTCAAAGACCACCTCGTAGTCTGGCAGCGGCCGAGTCGGCAGATGCGCCTTGTGCACGTTGCGCGCTCGCTCCTCCTTGACGACGTCCCACTCCTCAGGCGACTTATCCACGTGCTGGCCCACTTCATAGAAGTCGGGCCGCTTCAGCAGCCGTGTCGCGTAGCGGTACTCTGTAGCCAACGTGTCGGCGAGCGAGCGCATCGCCTCAGCGGAGCCGTCGCCGCGCACTTCCTGAAGTAGCTGCAGCGTTGCCTTGAGGGCGTACGGCGACTGCAGGAGAAGCTGATGCTTCACGGCATAGGCCCACTCCGACAGGTGCAGTGTGTTGCGCTTCACGAGGAAGTAGATCGGCGGGTACCGCAACTGCGCGCTCGGGTCCTCCAAGCCAGGGTCGCTGTGTAGAACGTCGACCAGCTCTTCGTCATTGCGGATCGGGCAGGTGTCGAGGGTTGGCAAGTACCAGCAGAGGTCCACGTCGCGATCAGCGGGCATGCTCATGGCTTGCAAAATGGCTCGCTTGAGACGGTCCACCGAGGCCGTGTGCAGCACCTCGTCATTGCTACCCATGCTGGCACCCTTCGTGGCAGAGGTGGCCGCCACATTGCTGGCAGGGTTGATCGTAAAGTCAAAGTCCACTAGCGTTCCTTCGCACCCCTCCAGTCGCGCATACACGTGGCGACGATGTGGGGCGCTCTTTACGTTGCTGTACATCGCGTACTCGTGCTCGCGCTGCTTCCGCCACGCCTCGACCTTTTGTCGGTCACGGTGAGTCACGATGTTCACCTTACCGCGCCGCTCCAGTACGTACGAGGTGAAGATCTCCGCGGCTTGCCGCACCTCTACTGTTTCAACCGGAGGCGTCACATCCCACGGCGACAGGGTGTAGCGTAGCTGTGACGCCCGCAGCTTCTCCACACCTTCAGCCACGCTCACGAGCGTGTACGGGGTGGCGTAGGAGGGATCGCAGGTGTTGTGCCGGTCCGTCAGTGCTAACTTCTCCATCGCGCTGAGAGTCTTGAGGATCTCTTCGATGGAGGGCTGGTCGGCGAACGCGTCCTCGACCCAGCGGGCACGAATCGGCGTCATGGCGCAGCGCTCCATCGCGCCTGTGTGCGAGCGGTCTTTCATCTGGAAGCACTTTTCCAGAAGATGCCCCAGTTGCCATGCCACGGCGTCATTGTGCATGTGCTCTGTGCTGTCGAACCAGTCCTTAATGTGGTAGGGCATGTCCGGCAGCGACGTGAAGAGGTCCGACCAGCCCAGCCGGAGCGCGTCGCCGGCGAAGAGGGATGCACCAGTGAGCATCACGAACTCTGCTAGCCCAGGGTACTTGAGAGACGTCTCTGGCCGCGCCAGTAGCCGTGTCATCCCGCTGTACGGAGTGAGCCCCACGTTCGGGCCGTCAACGATGAACTCGCTGGCGTCTTGCAGCCCGGCGTACTTCGCCGCCAGTGCCAGTCCGCACCCTGTGCCACGGCACTTGCCGTTCACGAGCGTCATGAGTGGGCGTGGGCTCGTGTAGGCGCGCCAGATGACCGCAGCGTTCTCACGCAGGACAGCGTCGGCGCGCTCCTCGTAGCGCTCCGCATCACGGAGCAGCTCCTGCACCTTCGCCTCCACTTTCTTGCACCCTGACGCATCCCACTTGCTGAGTTCCTCGGCCTCTTTTCGGAGAAGCTGCGCCATGGTGAGGTCGAAGCCGATGCTTTGTAGGTCAGCGCCGCCGCAGAAGAAGTCTGTCAACCCCGACTGTGCGGAGGTGAGGACTGTGAGCTTCGAGTAGAGCCCATTCGTGGCCTTGTCGACCTCTCGATTGAGCTCCTTGGCAAGAACCGCCGAGAGAGCCTGGTGGCGCTTCGGGTCATTGATGAAAATCGTCTTGGAAAAGCGCCCGTCGTTTCCGGTGAGGGTGCGGCTGCTGCTAAGAGGCCGCGACATTGCTTGCATCATCTTGCAGTCCATTTCACCCTTGAACGGGGCGTTGATACCCGGCACGCAGCCGTGCGTGGGGCCGCGTGTTTCGGTCTTGAAGTAGGCCATCTCCTGTGTATCCGTCTGGGTCACCATTGGGCCTAGCAGGCTGTTGGAAGGTATGACATCCAGCTTGATGTCGCCCTCGCCGGGGCGGCGCTTGGAGAACATCTTGTTCCAGTGCTCCGGGTGCGAGAAGAGCTTCTTGTTTGGATCGAAGCTAGTCGAGATATCGGGATGCGGCCCCATCGTCGGGTCCTGGCCAGCGAACCAGTGGCTTGTGTCCCCCTCTGCGCGCGTCGGCTGCAGCGAGTCGTCGAAGTCGAAAGCGACGCGTTGGTGCCGGTGTGGCAAACGCGCTTGCCCTTGCTCCTTGCCCCAGTGCATGTAGTCAATAAAGTCCTTGTTGACGCGAAAACGCTGGTGCGTGTTGTAGTGAGTCAGGAACTGCACGCCAGACTGCCGGTTGGGGTGATTGGCGTAGCGCTGGTAGAAGCGGAACTCGATGGGAGTGCCGAGAGGGCGATACTCACGCACATCAAGGGTCTTGATCGAGCGACGTTGCTGGCTGTCAGCCGACACAGGCGTCGCCGACGACGACGCCGCCGCCGGGCCGACGGCGAGTGATGGGACAACGCAGACACGGCGACCCAGCATCACCGAGAGGGAATTACAAAACTAAGCTGTGGAAAAGAGCTGTGGTCAAAGGCAACGACGAAGAGAAGCGGCAACTGGCTAGGAGACTCCACGGCGCCGCAAAGACCAGGCAGGCAAACACGGCAGAGGCGCTGTGCGGCCACCATGCGAGAGAGAGGGGGGGGGGTGCAGGTGCCGTTTTTTCTTAAACACACACCCGGTGGGCTGTGTCGTGATGATGCGCGTCCCCCTCGCCTGAGGATGCCGCTTGACTGTGTAACTACGATCGCATGGCACCATACGGTGTTCAGCGTGTCCGTTCGCAGCATAAAGAGCCAGCGAGGTGTGCCACCAAAGAAGAAGAGAGGCGAATGAAGAACGGAGGAAAACAGTAAGGAGGTGGTGGAGAGAGGGTGGCGACGGTGATGTTATGAGAGAGAGAGAGCAGGGTAGAGATGCCGAAGGGAAATGAGGAAGCGAGGAAAGCCATGCCCAAGTCGTCGTAAAGACAGACGTAACAGGGGGTGGGTGGGGTAGACAAAAGCGCCAGACACTCGTTTTCCAGAGGGATGTGCGGTCGCGCTGTGGTGTTTGTCCGCCACTCGCCACTCTCATCTGTTGTTTTTCTGTCGGCTATTCATTGGGTGACGATCAGAGCACACCACCGACATCCATTGCCCCACCACCCCTGCTTCACATGCCTGCTTGACACGTGAGAGTGCACACATGTAAGTGACAGAGCGAGTGTGGGGTGATGGCAGTAAAGAGACTCGTGCTTGTGCATCTCGCTCTTCTCGCTTTCGGCGCTTGGGATTGGCTCATTCTCGCTGATGCGCATCTGTGTGAACGATGGAGAGAGAGAGATGCTCTGTAAAGAGAGAAAACACGAACAACCACGAGTGGGCCAGCTACAACGACAGGGACACATCAAGAGAAACACATCCATCCTTGGCACCAACTCAGACACCCCCTCACAGACAGAGACGGACGCAGCGGGGCAGACAAAAGAGCGATTGAGTCCAAGCGCACCCAAACGACGCGTGTGTGTGTGTGTGTGTGTCCGTGTCCTCGTTCAACTTGTCAGCCCTGTCGGCAAGTTTTCAAATGCCTTGTTGAACATGTCCCACTCGCGATTCATAAAGATGCACAACTCGATGTTATTCTCGTTTCGCAGCACGTACTCTTTGTCAAACAGGTGCAACTGCTCAAACCCCATGAGCAGTGCTGAGTGCGTGATGGCGGGAAGTTGGTTGTACAACGGCCCCGCCTGTAAGCCGTCCGAAAGGGGAACCATGCGAAGCGTTTGGCAGTTGCTGACGGCGTACTCGTGTAGTACGTTTCGGTACGCCCGCGAGAGCTCTATCGCAGCCTCGCGCTCCGACCAAATGCCCTCGCGGAAGTCGGGAGCTGATACGTGAATTACATGCTTTTCGCCAGCCTCACTGTCCTTGGGGCCGTACTGATGATGTTTTGCATCGCCCACCTTGCTCATGGCCATGACTACATCGTTCGGGAAAGCTCTGGTGAGGCCTACCCACTTGTAGATAGCACCCGACGTCCCCGTCGCGCCATCGACGGTGGTGAAGACGTGCATCAGATCGCACGGGTCAGTGATCACCGTTGTGTCGTCCAGCTTTGGCCCGTCTTGCCGCAGCGACCCTTGCAGCGTCATCTGCGTGCCCATAACACCATACGGACAAATCTTGATTTTACGGATGAACTGATCTTTCGGAGACACGTAGCTCATACGGCGGTAGATCATGTCCGCAGCAGCCGCCATCGCGGCCAGCCCAAGACCAACGCGGATCCACGGGAACGGCTTTCGGTAGTTGGTGCCGAAGAGATGGCGCGGGGCGCGTTTACGCCCATCTCGCGTCACCTGACCTTCTAGGTACGAGACCATCTAGCGTGCCCCTGCTGCTGCTTCTGCCGCTGGCGGACTGCGAACCACAGGAGAGAGTAGGGGAGAGGGTGTGTGTATGTGTGTGTGTGTGTGTGGGACGAAGGTCAAGAGAGCGATACGAGTGAACCTTGTCGAAGGCATGGACACAAAGGGGAGGAGAGAGGGTAGGGGATGGAAAAGATAGGAGACACAGAGCTGGAGAGCTGCAAGAAGAGAGACAATCGAGGGCCATGAAAGGAAGGCAGGAACGTGGAGCTGCCTTGCCAAGCCTGATGTATCACATAATGGAGAGCAGATAGTCGAAGGAGGGGGGGGGGAGGAATCTGAGAGAGCTCAAATCAGCGTACCGCAAATGTGGTCGAAAGCAATGAAGGCGACGTGGAAGTATGAACGTAGAGCGCACCCCTGTTTCAGCAATAGTAACGGGACCGGCCAGCCGCGGGGGGAGCGACACAAAAGTGCCGACATATATGGGAAGAGGGAGAGAAACGGGTGGGGGTGAGGAACGTGGGAGGGACACGACGCGACTAACTCAGCCATTACATCACCAACAGGGGTTAGAAGGAAAAGAAAACCGCAAATCAGCGAAAAAAAAACGAGCAAAGCAGAGGCGAAGAGACAGATGCCTGGATAGAAGGTGAGGCTTTTAGTGACGATCGAGCGCGACGACAACAGAGAGAGAGCTAACGGGAGGCGGAGGGGAGACACACGGGGCAGTGTCTCCCAACAAAGAGAGCAAAACCACAATGCGTCCTTCCACCGCTGCCCTCTGTTGCGTTCGCTGCTTACGGCCAGAGCGAGCTGCCACCCCAGCCGCTGCCACCACCCCACTGCCGCGGCCCGAACTGGCCACCGCCGGGGCCACCAAAGGGGTCACTGGGGCCGCCCTGTGGAGGCAGGAAAAGGTCGTTGTCCGGCTCTCCTGGTTGAAGGGGTGCACCCTGCCCCACCCTGCCGCCGCCGCTAAGGCCACCCCGGAGGCGGCCTGGTGGCATCTGGCCAGGAAATATAGGGTCAAACCGGGCGTATCCGTCGGCAGACCTAAAGTCTGACTCACGTTCCCCTGGGGCAGGAGGCGAGGCACACGGCATCCCTGGTCCCCGGAAGTTGCGCTCATTCATCACCATGCCTCCGTTGCCACTGAGACTGCCACCTGGAACCAGGTCTGCATCACCGTACCGTTGTCCTTCTGGCCGTATCTGAACATTTGCGAATGAGGACGTCGGCGCGGCAGCTGGTGCGACGCGCTGCACACCACCTGGCACTGCTGAGGGGTCTGGCGCACCTCTCTCTGCCAGACGTTGCCAACCGGCACGATCTTCTTCCATGGCCACCGTGGAGGAGAAGCGCACCAAGGAGAGGATTATTATTTCAGAGGAGTCTAGGACGTGTGTATGTGCACCGGCAGAATACACCAGTTTCTCAGGCAGTGAAAGTGGCAAAACGCAGCGAGGACGATGGTGGCACCACGTGTGATGCACATGGAAAAGGGAGGGGATGATAAATAGAGAAAAGGATAGGTAGACTGATACGTAGAGAGCAGGTTAGAGACGGGGAATCGCAACTGAGGGGGCTTGAGGAGGAACCCAAGTCGGAGGTTGTGTTAGAGGGGGGAGGGAGGCGGTGAATATCTCCTGATGCTACTTGCACATGATGCAGACAGATGAGAAACGAGAGAGCAGCTCCTCAACGCAGTCGCACTCACTCCCTCCTCTCCGCCTGCTCAGGTATGTGCATCCATCTCCCCCCTCCTTTGAAGGGTTGGCGGAGGCCATGAGGGGGTGAAGAGAGAGTGTGTGTGTCTAGCCTGTTCCCGTTCAAAGAACAGCGCAGACCCCCTCCGTTTCCTTGCCCTTACTCTCAGCTCCGGGATACCGGGGCAGGAAATAGGAGTGAGATGAGTGGGAAGAGGCTTACAGACAATCACATAACATACGGGGCAGACGAGTGACTCACGTGTATCCACGTCACATGCCGCTTTACCGGCTTCCAAGTACAAGCAAGAGAGAATAGCGATATAGAAGAGACAAAGAAGGCGAATCAAGAGAGGTGTACCACACACACACACACATGTGCACGAACGTCTATGAAAGGTAAAAAAGGAAAAATCAGTCATAATACATGTCGGGGAAGTTAGTGTAGATTACATGGCGAAAAGGAAAATTAAAGGTAGTCACCCACCCACCCACACACACACGCAGAATACGTACAACACGTCATCGCGTTGCCAAAAAAAAAAACGAAACAAGTCACGGGTCCATTGGTTCACCCCTCACCACCAACAGTCAACGGTCTAGCAGAATCTCAGGGGAGGGGGATCGCTCTTGTTGCCGTGCCTTCGACAAAGCGCTACGCTACACAATGGTCGGCACCCCACTGCACACATACCACTCTGCTCATCGCCACATCTGCTGAGGTAAGCTGGTTATCCGTTGCTTCAAGGCATCCTGCTCGGCCCGCAGCTTGTCGCGAGCGCGTATCGACTCTTCGTAGATGAGCTCACGCTGTCGCACAATCGTGTTAGCGGCCTTGCGCTTCTCCAGGAGGTCAACGACTGTGTGCAGCTTGTTGAACTCGGCGATGCGTTGCAGCTGCAGGACAGCATAAGCTTTTGCCTCCTCCCTTTCCCAGTCCGCCTCGCGGCGCCACATAATGTTGACCAGCTGGCGTGCTCGCGTATCGCGGTGGTGATCCTCGTGTTGACGATGCTTTTCCTCAACGGTAGCCTTGAACAGTTCCTCCTTCGCCAACGCCTGGGAGCGAATTTCGTTGAGGCGCTCGTGATGTGTCGCCAGTGCTGCCGCCCGCTGAGCGGCTTCTTCTTGCCGGCGAGCCTGAAACGCGCGCTGGCGCTCCTCAGCCTGCAACTGACGCTGCAGGGCCGCCTGCCGCACCGCTTCTTCCGCCTCCGCCGCGCGCTGCTTCGCGTCCTCTCGCAAATATGCGGCTCGCTGCTGCTTCTCCACAAGGACGCGGTGCTCTTCTTCGAGTCGTGCCTCGCGAGTCGCGCGTAGCTTCTCCAGGCTCGCCTCCTTTTCTTGCCGTTTCTGCTCTTGTACGGCAGCCTGCTCTTCCAGTATCGCTGCGTTGCGCACCAACCGCCGAGACCGTTCAGCCTCTTGCGCCTCACGTCGCTGCTGCATTGTCTGCCTCTGCCTCTCGCGCGCAGCCATTCGCTCGGCGTTGCAAGTCGCTGCCTTGTTGAGACGAGCCTGCAGCAGTTGCTTGTACGCCTCTTCCCGCCTCTGCCGTTCGGCGTGGTACGCCTCTAGGCGGGCCTGCTGAATTCGGTGACGCGCCTGCATCTCCATCGCCTTGCGCCGTCGCTCCCCTTCTGCCTCTGCCTCCGCCTGAAGTTTCCGCTGCATCGCGGAATCCTGACGCTCTTGCAGCTCCTTGGCCTGCTGAACCTGGCGCATCATGCGAGCTCTGCTGGTCTCGAACACCCGCCGCTGTTGCTCCTGCCACTGCAGCACTGCCGTTGCAAGCGACATCTCCTCCTCTTCAAGCGCTGCGCTTTCAAACATGTCGGCCTCGCATAGGCGGCGGTACGAGCCGACGAGCTCATTGAAAGGGGCACGTGCACAGAGCAGCGAGTAGCTATCCTGCAGGGTGCGGTGCAGGGCATCACGCTGCTCCTGCACGTACGCGCGGCGGTGTTCAAGCACCTCTGCCTGAACTGCAGCCATGTCCTGTGGTGTTTCTCCGAGTGTGAAAGCGAAAGCGGTATCACTTCGTGGGTCCCAGTCCTTAGGCGAGACGCCGTTCTCCAAGAGAGTGAGCACGGAGCGTGGTGAGTTGATGCGAAGCTGCGGGGATGCCCCATTGTCGCTGAAATAGCTCGCAATGGTGGTGAGGCGATGAGGTACGGCTTTCCCGTTCCGTAGCCACCCGAGGTCAAAGAAAGACAAGTTCAGGTGGAGGGAACTGGCGTACTGCTGTGGCGGGTCGAGCAGCACCCGCAGCAGACGTGCCGTGGATTCCGCAGTGGATGCCTCATGCGCGGCGAACGGGGCGCAAGGTCTGCGGGGGGTGGTGGGGACCGTAGCAGGCAAGATCCCTCGTACGGGCTGAGATCGCTGCCCCGGCTTTGGCCTCACCGCTTGTGCCGAAGTGACAGATGAGGAGCTGTTGTGCTGCCCTAGCCGTGTGGCAGTCGGCGGCGGCTTCAGCGAAGGAGCGGTGCGTGCGCGCGGCTGGCTCATGGATGTAGGGGGTGGCGCGGGTTTTTGCCTCGGGCCTGCCGAGGATGGCTGAGGTATGTGTCCAGGGGCGGCTTCGGTTGCTTCTGCAGTCCTGGTGCGTGTTCCAGCGGCTTCGACAGGGGTGAGCTGCATAGCTTCTTCACCCGCTGCCAGAGCCGCTGGGGCGGCGGCGGTGGTAGTGGGCGTGTCAGCTGCGCTGGACGAGCGCGAGGCGGAGGGGGTGCCCCTCTGCTGGGGCTCCTTGTCTGCCGACACAAACAGGGGCGGCTGTGGAGAGATGGACTTCCCCGCAGCCGGCGTCAGAACATCCGTCGTAGCGGCTTGGGTTGCCCAGGCACTGACTCCGCGGCGACCTTTGCGCATTGCCTGTGCTTTTCTACTCTCACAGGCTCGCTCGTACTCCAGCTCTGCCTCGGTGGGGCCTAAGAGAGACGGCACCGTACGATCGAAGTCTGCTGGGACATCCTTGAGACCAAGCATGCTAGTCGTATCTGCAGCTCCCAAGTGATGACGGCGCAGCTCTGGCTCGTACTTTTCGTACTCGCTGAGGTACTTCTGCCGGCTCCTCTCATCCGCAGCGATGCGTGGAATGTTCGGCAGTGTCATGCACCCATAGCAGGCGGGTTTCTGCGAGGATTCTCTTGGGCGAGACATGGGGAGTGTTGGGAGAGACTAGGGAGCGAAAGAAAAAGAGAAGCTGCTGTGAGTACACGGCCGCAAAAAGCGCTGTTATGCAGAACAATAGCTACTAAGATGGTTATTGAAGACGCGTAGTTGTCGCCCCCCCCCCCTCACATGTTACGCCGTATTCTACGGTGCGTAAGCGCTTCCGCTTACACCTGCGCGATGCCGACTTCCTATGTTTGCTCTACCAAGGTCTAACACGAACACTCGCGCACGTCGGTTGACAAGCCTACCAAACAAGAAAAACAGAGAGGTCAAGGTGTGTCGGTGGTAAAAGAGGCTCCCTCTGTTGAACCTCGTTCCTCACTCGTGTTCCCTTGTGGCGCTATCGGTGTGCTTGTATGTTTGTATGCTGCGTCGTTTTTACATTCTTCATATGTGTACCAGCAAATAGAAAGTGAGACTTACAGCCCACCCGCGCGTTCCCGCTGCGAAGTTCTCATATGAGGTGTCAACGGAAAAGCAGAAAGGGCAAAGGAAAACACGCAGAAGGGGGAGTGGGGAGGAACACAACAAGTGGCCCGTATGAAGTGAGATGGGAAGGGGGGGGGTAGAGCGAAGGCGATACTGAGGGCGTAGTGCGCGAAAAGTAAGAGGAGGAGCAAGGCAGTGTATAGCGCTGAGGTAACGTGTACCCCTCGGTGATTGCAGTTTTCTTCATTCCTGCCTCCGCTTCACCTTGCAGCGACGCACGGGTTTTCCCTAAATGTGCGTCTGGTATCTCCCCAGCACTCTCGCGTAATTGTGTGTGTTTTTCATTTGCCCTACCCCCACAGAGGCGTGTACACGTGACATGGTGCAGGAGGTAATGCTCACTGTTTGCAGGGTAAAAGAAAAAGCTGCGCCACTGACGAGCTCACGGAGACCGACAGAACGGTACCGCTTGAGCGTGGGGTGCCACTGCCACTCACCCCCTTTTTCGCTTGTTTCCTTTTGCTTTCATGATGGCCGTGAATTGAACGGCACGCATGTGTCCTACAATAGGCACACACCCACAGACACACACACACACACACACCATCTCCACCTCCTCGAGCAGGAGAGAAGTACAAAGACAACAAAAGGAGATCCGAGTGGTTTACCTGCGGAAGACAGAGGACGGGGAAAGAGGAAGAGAGGCGACTCTCTGTTGCTGTTCTTTCAAAGCTCGAGACATGTGTGTTGAAGTAGCAGTCAGACGGTGGTGACCAAGTGGGAGGGGTGGTGGTGGTGGGGGGGTGAATTCGGTAGTGTACATGAAAGTAGGTACTTCTCTTGGTGGTACGACAGCTGCCGTCTGCTCGGGCTCGCACTGCCGACTACTGTGTGTAAAGATGCACCACGCTGCTCCCCTGCTCGTCGTACGTGGCCTTGGCGAGGCACGTGTCAGGAAAGACGCTGCTGCAGCCCCAGATAGACGCCCCCACCCACGCCGCCGCCCCACGTTCTGGGAACGCGACGCAGGTGGCCTGCGCCCCTGTAGGCGCGACGGCGGCAATCGCTCGCTGGAGGCGCTGCTCCGTGCCACGGAAAAGTGTATTGCCACCGCCAAGAACGACGTTCTCGTAAAGGGTTTGCTCAAGGAACCGCGGGGCGGTGGCGGCAGCATCGCGTAGCATGCCTACCCACCCTCCTAACGTCTTCTTCACTACATGGTTGCTCTGCGAGTACCCTGTTGGGGTGGTGGGTATCCCTGCCGAGGTGTCGGTGGTGTAGGTGAGGTACGTGTCGTCGAACAGAGCCTCAGGAACTTTGTAGGCGTGCTCGAGCAAGAAAAGACGCTCTTGATCGGGCAGGACGAACCCATCAGCGGGGTCTGGGTGGTCGTGCGTGCCAACCTGCTGGGCTTCCTCGTCCTTCGCGTCGGCGGAGACACGACACAGCGCTTCCTTCGCAGCTTCCACAATGTCGCGGTCGGCGGCGGTGGAGAGCGGGTATCCATCTGCTCGCAGCGCGGCGAACAGCTCGTCGGTCAGCGCCTCGCCAGCAATCGAGGACGACCTCACCGAGTGTGCTAAGGTGTAACCCTCCTCTACTGCGGCAACGCAGGTGCGGCCGGCGCCGCTGTCAAGAGCCAAGCCGCTCGTGCGCCCACTCGAGTAGAGCGTGGCCGCCGTGTTCGTCAGCAACCCTGCGAGAGGAATGTTGAAGGATTCGAACAGCAGCTCGCAGAGGCGCTCTCGGTCAAGTCGCGAGTGATCAGCAGGCTCAAGAAAGAGAAACGGCGATGCATCGGGTGGGACGCGGGCCTCCTCCACAAGTGCATAGAGCAGCAGCTTCTCGAGTGCATCGTAGTCATGCACGTGGCCCGTCCTCACGGGAAACGTGAGCGCCAGCAGGCCGCCGTCCTGGTAGGCTGCATCACCGGCTACAATGTCAAATGGGTGCTGGAGGAGCGTTGGGCGCGGTCGCTTCGTGCAAGGGAGCCCTACGCAGCTGCGGAGTATTGTACGGGGTGCCTCCTCCCCACTGAAGCCGACGCGAGTGTTGCGAGTGCCAACGTCCACCACCACGCTCTGTACGTCAGCGGAGGCACTGGGCATGATGGAGCCCTCTAGTCGAGTGTCAGAAGTCACGAAAGGGACCGAGAAAATGCGGGGACCAAGCTGAGGCTGCTTGGGGGGGAGGGGGG
>NC_025882.1:1267036-1322436 GCF_000755165.1 Leishmania panamensis
GGGGACGTGGCAATGCTTTGCACGTTGAAGGATGAGTGAGACTGCGCGCATGACATAGGGAGATCATTGGGAACAGCAGGAAGAAGGACATGAACACGTCAAGTGGGACACACAGATGGGGGTAGGAAGGAGGGGATAGAGTAGACACGGTGGAGAGGTGAGGGAAGCGGCGGAAGGTACTGAAGGAGGGGCAAGACGCAGCCCTGGATAGGAGCGAACATGTTCCCATCCCTGCCCCCCCGCGGGTGAGAAAACGGAGGCGAAGACGTGTAAAGAAAAGCGCGCAAACGCTCATCCATCACCATCAAGCAACATCTTCCAATACACAAATTCATTCTGCAGTGGGTGGCAGATACAGAGGCAGAGACAGCGAGGAAGAAGGAAGAAGCTCAACAAAATAGGAATCAGCTCGAGAGGCGGCTTCTTTCGCTCCCTCTACTGCGCACATAACCGATAACGCTGAACAATTGCAGCGGACGACTCGCACTGCTGACCCCACTCTCCCTTGGCCTCCCTATTTTGCATGCTGCATGAATTGAGAAAGCACGACGCGGTAAATCGATCCCCTTACTTTCTCATCCCTCACTTCATACGCCTCACTGCGAGAAGGGGGGAGGAGGGGAAACTCGCCCGTACGTGCATATGCAGGCATCGAGAATGAAATGAAGAAGAGGCAAAGAAGCAAAACGTAGCACACGCTGAAGGAGAATGCGCCCCCCCAAAACAAGAAGAAGGAGGACGCTGGCAACACACACCGTTCCTTCCCCTTCTCTACTCCCATCCGTCCTAATCTCTTTCACCCCCCCTCCCCACTGGCATTCATCTACACTGTCCTTGTCGCGATGATTTCCACCCCAGCCCAGAACTCAGCGTGAGGGGCCGTCTAAAGCACACTACCAAGCGAGAAGACATGCTATAGGGCAAACCACCGAGGGAGGGGGGAAAGCGCCGATGAGATGAGGGGCGAGAGGAGCAGGGGCAACGAAATACGGGAACGTCGATGCCACCGCAACACGCGCGCCAGTTCACTAGGGGCTATCGCATATTTCTCAATACATGTCGTAACGACCCCTTCCCTTAGGGGTTGTACAGGCCGGAGGGGCTATGATAGCCGCTAGGTGCGCTAAAGACCTCTGGCTGCGTAAGCTCAGCGCGCGTGTTGTCGATGGCCGCCTTGTGCATCTCGAATATCTGCGACATTGTCGCGTTGCGCTCGTACTGCTCATGTGGATTCATGCCACCGGAAAGCCAGCGATCTTTATTCACGGTGGTGGTGAAGGGCTGCTGGCGAAATACCACCGTGACCGCCACACAACCAGTGACAAGGATCATGATGGTAAGGAATATTTGTTCAGGTATCAGCAGCAACAGGAAGGTGGTCCGCTCCCTGTACGACCGGTGCGTATTCGGGATTGAGGCGACTTGGGCGTGCGCGTTCATGTAGTTGTTGCGGTACAGCATTCCTTTCTCGGACGGACGCACACCAGGGGAGAAGGCGTGTAGAAATGGCTTTATGTGCCGGCCAGGGGAGCGACGGAGCATTGTGTGAGTGAGTAGCACAGCAGAGTTGGCGAAGGACTCACGCAGGAAAAGGTGCACGCGCACTGGCTAATGTCTTGAGTGCACTGGGCCCGAGAGAGGCAGAGGAAAACTAAAGGCCGCACGATGGCGCTCACTCGTCGTTTATCTTTTCTTTCTTTCGCTAGTGGCGTGGCAGTTCAGGCGCTGACGATGCTCTGCGAGGGATGAGGAGAGGGGTGAAGATAGAGAGAGAGCGTGGTGGATGACGTACGCCACGACTTGTACACACGAGGGGATCCCTGCCTTGATGCCTACGGAGGAGAGAGCGGGAAAATGAGTGGAGACGGTGAGGAAAAAATAGCAAAGCGCAACACCAGAGGCAGAGGTGAAGGTAGTAGGAGACGGATACACGTGGGCAACTCGATGTACACCTTGTGAAATTCCTGTGTTCCTAGCAAAAAAGGAAAACATAGCGCCGAAATGCGGTATCGGCGGTAGCCGTCGCAGCTTTCCAGTGGTGTCGGCCAACTTATCGGTCGAGATTGGTGCGTGCGTGCTGCCCACGCAAGCCTACGTCCCTTTCTCGTCCCCACGTGCCCCCCCACACCTAGTCACGCAAGGCAGACGGGTTGTGCGGGTCAGAGTAACTCCGCTGACAGCTCGTATGCATGTAAACATGTGGGTGTCTCTATTGTTTTTGGTTCGCTCGGAAGAGAGCGACACGAAAAGGGGCCAATGCCCACACCAAAAGAAAGGCGAACACAAAAGCGCCAAGAGGACGGCGTGCGGGGATGAAAGCTGCCCGAAGCGCAGAGGCGCACGCCCCCTCTCACGCGGGTCACAGCGCTCGTGTGTGCGTGCGGGTGTGTGTCATCTGCGCTCCCCCTCCCTCACACCTCCTCGCTGGCACGTAACAGGGTTGATATTGGACATGTCTGTATATCACGCGTAACATCAATGTTGACAAGGGGAAAAACATACAACGAAAGGTCGACGGCGCCGTTGCAGACGAGTGAGGGATGAGGGAAAAGAAAGGGCGAGAGGGTGTGAGAAGAAGAACTGAGTGGGACAGCATAAGAGTAATGCCCAGTGCTGTTGTATTCCCCTTTCCACAGTCGACTCCCCCTCCCCTCGTGCACGCCTCCCCCTCGACTCACACAGCAGACATAACGACTCTCTCATTCATTCCTTGCTTCCCTCGCCTTTCTCTTTCTACATGTAGCCATTCGCACGCGCCGCATTTTTGAACTCTTCGATGCTGCACGCGCTACCGCCCTTGGCGACCAGCCTAAACACCGCATCGATGCTGGCATCCGAAAGGCCGAAGCCGCACTTGTGACTCAGGCGGCGGATGTCCTCGAGAGGGCGATCTCCGGCAAAGTACTTCGACTCCACCCCCAGGGAGACGTAGTGGCAGGGGTAGAGCAGCTGGTGCGCGTGGATGTCGTCCTTGAGAGTCCCAGTCAGAGGTAGGTCACTGGCAGCCGGCGCAGCCGCGGATACGTCGGCGTTAGTGCCTACCCCAGCATCGGCAGAGGTGGTGAGGCTTTGCTGGTAAGCCTTGCCGGACTCAGCTTTACCAGTCTCAGACCCGGGCATCGTTTGCGCCCACGACGATATCAGCTCCCGCACCGTTGGCTGTTCTGTCTGGAAGTAGCTTGCCGCCGTCCCTGTTGCGCCGAGCTTGGTAACACGCCCGCGCTTCTTCTCGTCCCACTCAGCCGGATCATCGAAGCCGTAGCTCTTCGACTTGCCTAGCTCCTTGGCCACTGTGGTTTGGTAGTCCTTCGCTAGCTTAGACACCAGCTGTGTGGCAGAGTCACTGCACAGCGCTGAGGCAGTCGAGCCGTTGGGGCTGGCCGAGGGCTTGCCGAAGCGATGCTGAATGGGGTCGATGCCGGATTTCTCCCAGTCGTAGTTGCGGGTCAGCTGCTCGCCGGCGGGGTGCAGCACGTCGACGGAGCGATACCCTGCCAGCACCGACTGCGTTGAGTCGCCCTTCTTTTGCACAATGCCAAAGCCGCCGAAGGGGACTGGCACGGGATCCTGTGGCACCGGGGCGTGACCAAGAGGTTTGCGACGGTTACTGAGGTACTGGGTCTCACGCTGGGCATCCAGCAGCGCTGTCATCTTGTCCGCATACATCTCAGGCCGCAGACACGCATCGGCGCCGCCTGTTTCCTTACTCTTCACACCGTGCCGCATGTTGGGGTCCACTGAGGCGTCCTTGGCGAGGCTCCAATGGCGCCGCTGCTCACCGACATCGTAGCCGCGGTGGTGAAAAGAGCGAATGTGGTCTGGCGTCGTGACGCCATTGGGGTTGTAGCTGGAGAGCAGCTCTGCCGTCGTGGCCTCCGTCCAGTCTCCATGGACACCAGCCGGGCGCAGCTGTGGCGCAACGCGGTTCAGCCGCGCCTGTGAGTTGGCGTAGGTAGACATAGCGGCTGTTGTGAAGTGGAGAGATCGGGAGCGAAACGATGCAAATCGTGAGACGAGTGCCGACGACAGTCTATGTAGCTACTATAAGGTGAGTCACAGTGTGGAGTTGAGCAGTAAAGAGAAAGTGATGCACCCCCACACGCAGAGGATGCAGATGTACTTGCGAAAGGGGGATTTGTGCGGTGGACGGCAGTGCACACCCTGCGAGTAACAATGTCCAGGAGCGTGATCGCCTCGTAGGAGGTACGAGGAAGAGGTGCCGAGGAATTCTTCTACTGCTCCGTAGCATCCATTGAAGACAGGAGGAAAGAGAGAGAGAGAGTGCGATGAATATGACATCGCTGACGCAGCAGTCATGTAGGAGTACCCCCTTTCCTTGCTCTCCAATACCCAATGTTTGACTGGTCTGCCTTCTTTCCTCTCACTTCCTTTTCGAAAAGCGGATGGCGCTGATCGGAGGAAGAGTGCGCCTACCGCTGCTTTGGCACTGACTTGCAGGCAACGCCGACGCCCCCCTCCCTCACACTGGAAAGGGTAGAAAATGGAGCAGCGAGGGCAGCAGTAGAGGCTAATGTTTCATTTTGGAAAGCAGCGGTAGATCCAACTACATGCCGTGGAGCAAACGAAAGGGCAGCCAAGCACACGCCAACATGCAAAGCAACGAGCGGAAATGACGCCACAAGAGAGACGTACAGCGGTGAGGGGTGAGAAAGGGGGGGGGAAGCGATAAGAGGCAGTGACGTATGCAGAGATGCACGTCACTGTGTGCGTATGTACGTGCGTGTGTGTGTCGTATATCCCGTGCTCCTCCCTGAGAAACACGAACGCCTCCAGGATCGCCTGCTACGCTGTGGCGGATTCACTCTTCCTACAGGTGTACATTGCTTTTCCGCGCTTGCGCAGAGCACAGCAAGCACGACTTCTGGAGACCCTGGCGGTCAAGTCACTCTGCCAAAGCGCCCGCAGCCCAGACTGAGAGAAGCGCCTTGCAAGTTGGCATGAGGGAGAAGAGAAATAGGCAAGGACTGCAGGAAGAAAGAACAGAGCAAATAAAAAGGCCGACCACAGGTGTGCTGCGCAAGTGTACGCGTGGCGCTTCTTCAATGCACTTTGTTCCCTCCCCCTCCCTCTAACCTACAGGCACCTTCACCTTTCACACCTCGCTCCGCCCCCAGCGCCGACCTTCGTTAACTAGCGCGCTTCGGGTGCGGCACAGCCGTTGATACGGCGCTGTCACCATGTCCCTCGCCAGCCGCTCCTTCGTGTACATCGAGTGACGGATTACGACGGCTGTCCCGCCGCCGCACCTGACCCAGCCGGAACAGGTTTTCATCACCCGTATCCGTGTACATGCAGCGCAGCGAGCCTGTTACACGAAACAGTCGCTCCGCTGACCGCAGCAGGTCCACAAACTCGAGATATATGGTGTGTTCAAGCTTCAGGTCGCCATACTCTCGAGCCATCTCGATCCACCGCACCATGTTCTCCAGGACAGCGGGGTTGGCCATATTAGAGTACAACAGGGTGCTCGCTTGATTTGCCAGGACAGACCGCAGCAGCCGACCTAGGGCCAAGACTAGTGTGGTGTAGAGGGCTACAATGCCGATGCCTTTCAGAAAAGAGATGCCCATGACCACGGTGTCGGAGATGACCACCATGTACATGGGCACCTGGGCCTCCGCCACCTTGGTATTCATGTGTGCCGCGAGTGGAGTCCGCATGGTGCGGTTGCCACTGCCGTCGGCGACGTCTTCGTAGTTGAAGTCGTCACACCCTTCACCTGTCGTCAGACACCGCCACTCAGCCGCATCACTCACATTCTTAGACGGCACATTTCCCTCTGGGAAGAGCGGTGCGCAGTGTAGGCACCAGTAGCGTACCAGCGAGTTAAGGGCAACATCCTTGTCGTGGTTCAGCTCGAGTGTGCAGTTGTGCTGGTTGCGATGTGGGAAGCGCAGGTTCGTGGGGAGTCCATCGATCCGACTGGCGCGGTTGAAGGCAAATGGGCTGTAGAAGAAGGGCAGGGAGGCGGAGGCGATGACGATGCTGCCGCTGCTGTCGTTCTGAGCGTCCACCACCGTTGCCGTTCTGGTGCCGCTGGTTTCCTGCTCCAGAATGTCGACCAGATCCTGCGCGGTGCCCCACGGAATTGACCAGTGGTTCGCCAGCGACACAACCGCTGCTGTGGCCGTACCGCTCACGTTGCGAGAAATCTCGAGCGTCTGCAGTATGTATGCGCTGGACTCGTTCGACGCTGCCGCGCGGAGGGAGGCTAGCACCTGCCGTATGGCCTGCGGGCTGGCCATCCATAAGCTGCTACTGCAGGATGTAAACTCCATCAGCTGAACTGTCTTCTCCGCCGTCATGACACGATACGCACCGAGTGTGGGGCGGGTCCGCTCAATCCACGTCCACCATCCCTCTGGAGTGGTGACGTTGTCGTGCACCGTGGTCGAGAAGAAGTCGTAGGCGCCAAAGAAGGAGAGCTGAAAGTTGAGCAGTGTGGCGCTGTTTGCCGCGGTGGAGGGGTTGTAGGTGGAATAGTAGAGCAGAGGCCCTAACAGGGCCAGCAAGACGAGGGCGAGGTAACTCACACCAAATGCCCACTTGGAGGTCGGCGGCACCGCGTCAGCAAGCTTCTCGCCGTTGCGATGTTTTGCCAGATAGCGATTCCGGCACCTGTAGATGTACACGTAGATGTCCTCCACAGTCAGGTATTCCTGCAGAGTCAGCGACGTCCGCAACACCGTCCAGTCCACCAACGTACGCACCTCCCAGAGAAATGGAAGCGAGCGGTAGACCATGAAGCTGCTGTAGCTGACGAGGCTGCCTAGGTGGGCCGCGGAGATGTGGTGGCAGCGGTGCACTGGGAAGCCGTGACACACCTGTGTCACCGATAGCACAAGGCCCACAACTTTGATGACAAAATACGTGTTGCCGGCGGCGTGCCCCGACACCGCCACCGCGTTCCTCCACCACCAGTACAAAAGGGTGTAGGAGATGGCGCACACGCCGTTGGCGAGCGCCTTCAGTCGCATACAGCGCTGAACGTACAACATGCGGTCCATGACAAGCTGCAGCACGCTCATGCACAGCAACAACGCCATCGGGCCGGGGAGCAGGTTGTTCTGCACATTGTCCTGCAGCGTTGCATTGTCATTGCCGGCTATGCGGCTGTAGAAAACGGCGACCACGATCAGCGCCAGAAAGTCGACGGAGGTGTAGAATATGTACCAGTCCTCACCAATACCTGGCACGGCGAGGAGGTTATTGCAGTAGTCGACCACAAAGGCGCGAAAGGCGTTGTTGCTGCTCGTGGCATGCGAAAGTGTCGGAAAGAGGAGGGAGACGACCCCAGGTAACGCTGTCGTTGCCGCTGTGGCGGTGGTGGACGGCGGCGCGTCTTCAGCAGACGATGCCAGGCCTTCCTGCACGACCACGATGCGGGTGCTATCGTGCTCCCTACTCCCCTGCTTCTGCTCTACATAAACACCGTGGATGATGCACATGCGGTCGTGTAGTACGAGTACCCCCATCGTCACCACATCCATCCAAAGCGTATCGTAGCGTAGGGCGCCGCGTGACGAGGGCATAGTGGTCCGCAGTTGATTGCTGTTGCTGCTGCGGTGGCCCTGCCCCTTCAACGGCAGCAATGTCCATGAGAGCACTGTGATGATGAACGAGTCCGTGTTGTCGAAGAATGTCCATATTGTCACCGCCTCCTTCAGCAGCACCCCGGCGATGAGATACACCCCAAACGCTTTGTACACCACGCGTGGGGCGTAGGGATGGTAGGCAAGGGCCACCTGCACTACGTAGCACAGCCCAATGAGCTCCCACAAACACCCAGTGAGGAGTGAGTTGACGAGTAAGCAGCCAAGCAGGCCGAGAGGTGTGTGTCGCAGGACTACTTGCACCGCAGTGAGCACAGTTCTCTGGCCGAGCTGCCAAAGCGTCGCTACGGAGGAGTCGGCGGTGGCGGCGGATGAGGCTGCGACGGAGAGGCGGTACTCGGAGGGGTGGTAGGTGTACGCTGCCAGTTGGTTGGATAATCGTCGCAGCCACCGCACGCACTGCTGCCGCCACCACAGGGATCGTGATGGTTGGGGCTGATGGGACGACGGAGGCGACGTCGCCGCCGCGTCGCTCCTGCCCCCCGCACCGGAAAGCAGTAGAGAAGGTCTCGACCATGTTCCTGTGCCCCCCAACACCCCGTCCAACTCTTCCGTCTCCGCTACTGGCGTCCTAGGCGGTGGCGACGGTATCGACACCCTCACTCTCTCAGTATCATCACCACGCTCGTCGCCGTCCTCCTCCCTCCCATACTCGGCGCCTCTCCGTGTGCGTAATAGACTGGCATCCACAATGTTGTCGCCGGCACGTAGGGCGTCAAGGCACGAGCGTATTTCCCGGTCCACACGCACTGCTTCCTCGGCTGCCCTCGCCATGTACGACAGCAGCTGCCGCTGCAGGGCAGCATGCCGCGTCTCACCCAGCCGTCGTTCTTCATCGTGTTGACGCAGCAGAGCCGCGCACCACCCTGGGCAGTTGTAGACGCAGCTTTGTAGCCACAGAAGAGAGAAAAGCATGACTTGCCAATGAGAGAAGACGAGCGCGTCGCTATCGACGTGCGAGGCATCCTGGGACAACCCAATCAGCAGCCCCACCCAGGCCGGAAGCGTTGGTATGACGTCGCGCACGCAAGGGCAGGCAGCAACCAAGGCGATGAGCGGAAGTAGGGCATAGAGGATGACAGTGAGCCGCCACCACCTCCAAAAGCTCCAATGCAAATGTGCGTGTCGCATCGCTAAGCACAGGCCAGCGAGGAGCAGCGCCACGCTCAGTACACAGGGCGGTGACGTCTTGGCGGAGCCGACGGCGATGGAACCACATGCAACCAGAGGCACCAGGCGCGCTACGCTCACGACGACACTGCCCTTGCTTGGTGGGACCTGGCTTGGCGCGAGGAGCAATACGTCAGCTTCCTCGGCGATTTCTTCGGCACAGCGAAACACGTCAGCGACGTCCCTGAAAAACTCATGTGCTTCATCGGGTAGCACTTGAGACAGTGACGCTGCAGGGCCTTCGCGATTTTCGCACGACCGCCTGAAGCGGCCCCGTAACCAGTCGATGAAACTGGGGCCGTGGCTGTGACGGAAGAGCTGTTCGCTTTCTCCGTCACGCGGCGCGCCGCTACTCACTCGGAGTACTGCGCACGCAGCGGCGGCAGTGCAACACACGCTACGTAGCCCTATCCCTGTCTTGCCTCCGTTGGCGGCGCCACCTAACAACCACGGGTACATTGCAAGTGCACTCCACGAAGGGAACACTGCGTGTAGCCAGTGCAGCACGTAAGCCAGCGCCATCAGAGCAGCAGTGACCGACGCGCACGCACCGTAGAGCCAGCGCCGCCGCTGCAGCACGCCGCAGTCTCGCACTTCAGCTGAGACCCACACCACCACGACTAGTAAGCCAACCAACCAGCCCAGAGCGATTTTCTGTGCGAGGTACAGCAGTACCCAGAGCAGCAGCAGGTAGAGGTGGGTAGCGCACGTCCGCCGCAGCCGGCTCCACATCCTTCCCGGTCCGGACACAGCGGCCTCCATGTTGCGCGCTCTCCACCGAGCTTGCAACGCGCACTGTAGCTGCAGGGATTGAACGGCACCAACCAGCAGTGGGGCGGCAGCGACGACCAGCGTCGGCGGAAGGTTCTCGGCGGAGCCCATCGCAAACGAGGGTCTCCAAAGACCAATAAGCTCTGCCGGAGATAGGCCAAGCCGCGTCTGCGTGTCGAGCCAGGCGGGAGAGAACCATAGCTGGTACGCACACTGCAGTGCAGCATGCACGGCTGCCAAGCCAAAAGTCCAGCAAGGGAAGATACCCAGGCCCGGGCCAACCAAGTAAAGCGCCACCAGAATTCTCGGTCGCTGCACGGCAGTGTGAACCATGCTGACGAGAAGAGCTAGCGAGAGCACATCGGAAAGTACCTGCGGCCACAACACAAGTGCCCGCCAACACCGAGCCGTCGACGCCTCTGGTACACCGGTGGCGGACGCTGCATCCGGCGAGGGTGGCAACGAGCTCGGTAGTGGGTATAGACTAGTGGTGGCCGTCGCGAGCACAATAACGAGCCACCAGGGAATGGAGAGTGGTGTGAGCCACGTGGCGGAGTCGGCAGGGAGGCCAATGTCCTGTGCGCAGCGCCCCTCTGACCCTGGTGGGCATCCAAGTGCGTGTAGGAGTTTCCAGAGCCACGGCTGCACCGGCGCGAATTCCGCCGTCAGCATGGACATGAGCACCACTCCGCAGTAGCCCACAACGAGGAAGCGTCGCCACACGTACGCGAGTTTGTGACACCGCAGGTGCTGCAGGAGGGCCGCAGCGAAGAGGAGGAGGATGAGCACCGTTACGCTTGCGCTCCTCGGCAGCAGCAGGGCAATCCACGCGAGTACCACAACACCGGCGACCTGGTGCACTATGTGAAGGAAGCGCGCCCAGCGACAGCGGAAAATAAGGCACTGCGAGATGTGTGTCCAGTCGGTGAGCCACTTTGGCGTGTACCGGCTACACCAAAGGAGTACGAGCTGGGCGTAGAGGTACGGCGCACAGTCGCCCCACGCAATGGGTGCGAGTCCCGCATAGCCACCCAGGCTGAGCTTGATGAAGGATGGCTGCGCTACAGCGGAAATGAGCCAACGCTGCTGCTGCTGCTGCTGGGGGCGCTTTTCGTCCTTGACGGTGAAGACGCTGTAGCAGAGCTGCACACCGACAACAATGGCCACCCACACCGGCGGCACCGTGCGCACTCGTCGGTACAGCACGGCGTTGCTGCCGATCACGCTAACCCCGAGCGACACCACCAGACAAGTTGCATGAAGAAAATCAATAGTGGCGCTGCTGGTGCCGAGAACAAACATGCAGAGAATGACGGCGTAGGTGTAGAAGGGGCCACTGGCAAGGAGGTGGGTCACCTCCTGCGCCGTTAGCCCACCTCGCGAAGCGGCAGGTGAGGAGCCATCTAGCTCCTGTACGGCAGCGGCGCAGATGGCGTCGAGCTCGACAGTGCGCGGCGAGCGTCCCACTGCGACTCCAAACAACTCGCGCAACTTTCTGCGGTTTGCCGCCGCATCGCGCAGCTGTGCGCGCAGCCACGTCACCTGCACAGAGTCCGCGGGATGCGCTTCGGCGTGGGCTGAGAGCACCATGCGGTTCACAGGCGACGACGACTGCGCAGCGGGCACCGCACCTTCGCTTGTGCTGCTGACGATGCTGCTGCCGCCGGTGTCGTCAACACCTGCAACAGTAACGTATACTCCGCAAAGGAGGGCGATGAGATGCTCCGCGACAACTTGCGTACCCACCGCACGACCATCGTCCGGATACGCAGGCTTTGCTGGTGGCCACTGCCCCCACGCCGCGGTGCGCGGATTGCCCGCCAGCATTCGATACACATACTGCAGAAAAATCATGCAGCACAGCACGGCCAGTACACAAGCGAGGGCGATGCGGAGCGCCGAAGGTGGCGCCAGCGGACGCTGTACCAGTCCGCCCGCGCAGCAGCAGAGGTGGAGCAGCCACATAGCCGTCGAGACGAGACTAGGGTAGTAGACAGCGTACCCGAGGATAGCTGTGAGACACACAATGGCAACCACCTGTGGAATCGATCGCTGACGGCTGCACAACCCTCCGTCATGTGCAGCCATCGATGGCAAAGGCGCGTCGGACACCGGGGTGCGCAGCAGCCGCTGATTTCCTACGGGGAGCAGGCGAGAGGTCACACCGTCAGCTGAGGTCGCGGTGCCGGCGCTGCTCTCAGGTATGGGGCTCTCCGATGATGCCATGTCGTGGTGCATGGCTGTGGCGCCAAGGAAGACGCCTGCCATGCCCAGCATCTGCATCGCGTAGCGAAGACCTGCAACAGTGTCCAAGGCGGCGGGGCCGATGCCGAGCAGCCTGCACCAGTCACTGTGCGCCTGAGTGGCAGAGAGAAAGGCGGTGTTCTGGGTTGCACACACGAACACAAGAACCACGGCGACAGCGGTTCCGAATATGTGGGGGACATGGCGCTTCGCCCCCGGCCCGTTGCGCACCGCGCAGTGTGACGGTTGCCGGATGTGATGCTCGACGTGCAAGAAGACTGCTGCAAAAACAAATGTGAGGCCTTCTAGACACAAGCCGATCACACTCGGCTCTGCGGTCCAGGCGGTGACCCAGCTAAAGAGGAACAGCAGCGACCTGGTGGTGAGGCGACAAGTGGCGATCCTCGTGCCTTCCCAGCGAGAAAGGAGACGCCGAAGCATTGACCTGTCCTGGGCCATGCGCGTGCCGTCACTACGAGAGAGAACGCGACCTGAGAGAGTGTGCCTGAGGATTAGCAGATATGTCCCCAGGACCACGGTTGTGGCGCCTGGGCAAACCATCGTGTTGACGTAATCCCTAGCGTCCCACTGCTGGACGCCGAGGAGGGCCCACACAGGGAACAAGAATTGCCATACGATTTTCTGCACCCACGTTGTGTTGCGCTGCAGTGTCGTTAGCACGTTTGCAGCAACGTTGCAGATTGTCGAAGTCACCAGTAAGGCAAGTAGCGTTTGCCAGAGGGGCGAAGGAAAGAGACGCCGGCCGACGAGTGCGCGGCGGTGCCGGCTGCAGTAAAAAAGAGCCCCAATCAGCCATACCGGAGCTCGCAAGGTGATGGTGCTGATGGTGGCTAGCACTAAAAAGAGAGCATGAAGCGCCGCCACGTGTCGTGGAGAAATCGACTCCGGCCCTCCGTCCGTCACGATAACACTGAGAGATGTCATCGAAAAAGATCGTCGTCTCTCGCTTCCTGCGCCGCTGCTGCCGGCGCGTGTACATGAGCAGAGTGGAACAAGTGGCGGCAACACACGTAAGGATGTGCCCTTTCTACTCTAGGTAAATGATGACCTCTATGTATGTGTGTGTGGGTGTCGACTGAGTCTCTCTCTGTCTATTGTTTTCCCCTTCCAAGCCACACACAATGGAGCGATACGACCACCAAAAAAAAAGAGAGGATGAAGCAAGACGCGTGCTGCGCGTTACGTGGATTTGTTCGATGGAAGAGTAACCGCCTAGAAAAGCACAGAGAGGTGAAGTACTTGATGAATGGGAAGGCAAAGCAGAAGAAAGTAGAGGACGCTGGAAGAGGGAATGGAAGCGTCGGCGTGTTGGTGGGTGATGGTGAAGGCTAAACAGGCGTACGTCCTACTGATGTTGCCGTGCGTTTTTCTTCCTTCCCTCCTCCGGTATGTTGGGTTGAGATCCGAGAGCGCAACACGCGCGCACGGGCACTAGAAGAATGCGATCACACGAAAAGGGCAATAGAGCGACAGCTGAGTAAAAAGGGCAACGCACGCGTTCAAAGCGCTCTTTTTAGTTGTGTGTCCAGTACGCGACTGGCGGCTGCCACAGTGTGGTACGGGTTGGTGGGCCGAAGGAGGGAGGAGGAGGAGAGAGAGAAAGAGGGGGAGAGGCATCGTAGGAGCGGTGATATAAGTAGCTATGCACACGCGCACGCGTGATCATGTTGTGCACGAGGAACATGGTGGCGTGTGGGGATGCTTTCAAGTGAACCCTGGACGAGAACCAAGCAGGAGCATGACGGCTCACTTCATCCTTTGAGGTCTGCAAAGTTCAAGAGCGCAACACGCTCTCCGAATCACAATGCCTCTCCTTCAGCAGTCCGCATCAGCGTCTGCGCAGGCGCTTGCAACGATCTGTCGCCTTACCCCACATCACTTACCCTTCACATGACTAGGGACTTAGATATGTGGATCTCCCACTCCTGTAAGAACAACTACGCAGTTCAAGCAAAGTCCACGCGCACTGCAGCATAAACACGCAAACTCGCGACTCTTCCGCACTGACGAGGCAGAGGAGGGAGTGTCAGATAATAAAGAACGCCAACAGCTCCAGCTCGAAGAGCCCCTCAGTTGTTGTACAAGGTTGACCGGGCACCCGTGATGAAGTCCGGCGTGCCCCAGCGACGTTGCAGCCTGCCGTGAGACTTGATAACGTTCCACATGTGTGCCTTGCGCCACTGACTAAGAGAGGTATTTTCGATAGTGTTGTCGGCGATGATGGCCTGGATGCGCGAGTTAACATACTCATCCATAGTAGTTCTGTTTGTCGCCTTTCCCTCCTCGGTGTGTACACGTTGATTCCACCGCATAACCTGCGCATGCGACGGGTGTGACACCAAGACGCCCCCATCCTCGAGCGCGAACATGCGAAATGTTGGAGAGAGCGTGCGCGTCGTTGCAACGAGTCCGCGATTGTCGGCGAAATCGTCTCGCTGCTCCGCGGCTGTGGTGGCTGGTGGTGAAGGGGGTACCGGCATTACCTTGAAGGTGCGATCCTTCTTGGGGGTGTAGACAGACATGCCAAAGCCGCCGAAGCCGTATCGGACAAAGCCGCGGTTGTACACGCGGCCGTAGCGCGTACCCGCATTGGGGTGCTGCGCGCGTTTCTTCTGATGCGACTGTACGCGCAGCAGTGCCTGAGTAAAACGTAGCATCTCACTAGAGGTGTGGCGCCGCCCTGCTCGTCGATAGACCCACAAAGGCCTACAGATCTGTAGATGACTACCCCAATAGGAGCCGTGCGGAAGGGTGAGGAGCGGCAACAACGGCAGCAGCAGCAGCAGCAGCCTCGGTAACGCAAGCCTCCTTGCTCTTGGTGCTTTGGATGGGGCGCGAGCGGGGGTAGTAGAGATATCAATGCGAAAACGACAACAAAGGAATGTGAGCATAAAAAGAGGTCGTAGGGATGAGGAGACCAGCAGATGCGCGCGCATGGAAGAGAGGATGCGACAGAGGGGGTGGGGTGAGACGGGACGAACCAAAGCGAAGCGTATCCCCTACCCTCACAGGAGGCTCGGGTGGCAGGCTATTGCAGAGCGGAGGCTTCGCACAAGCAGACTCTTAAGACAGCACAGACAGCGTTTTCCGCGCTGATCTCAGTGAGGCTACTGTCTGTCGTTACTTCTCGGCACGTGCACCGTACACAACACGAGAAACGACGACAGGAAAGGAAACAGGAAGCTTCCAAGCTCTATTTAACCGGCGCCTGTCTCTCTGGTCTCCACCTCTTGTGGAGACAAGTTCGTTTGTGTCATCGTTAACAGCATAATGTAGAGGAAATGCGTGCGTGCGTGTGTACTCTAGAAGGACCTCTGTAAGTGCACTCAGACATTTCACCGCGCGCGCCCACACGCCTCGATAAAACCGCACGCACTCACGCAGACGGGCGATCGGCGGGAAAAGAAGTGACGAAAAGAGGGGCGTGCGTCCCCAGCGCACTCCTCCCACGCACTGCCCTGGCGCCTGCTATCCACATCTCTCTCGCTCTCGAGCATTGGCGAATGGAGGGCCGAGTAACCTAAGATGAGCTAGTCGCTGCGTGCTTGGCGAATTGCCATCACCCTCTCCAGCACCGCATCTCTGTCGTCTTCCATGCCAGCTGCTGCTGCGTCACGCGCGCTGACAACTCTCGCCAAGAGTGAGTCCACCTCCTCCTGCAGTATCGCTGCACGCGCCTGCGCGGCCTGCACATCACGCGCCACGTCCTCATCGAGCTGCTGAAGGAGCAAGGCAGCGTCAGCCGGCGCTGGCGCGTGCGTGGATTGGGAGCGCTGCAGCGAAGAGGTCTTCACTGCCGCACCAGAGGACCCACAAGCGGGGGTCGCTGACTCCGCGGTCGTCGCGCTCATTTATCTTTTTGTTTGCTGCAGGTGGTTCAGCTATATATATGGGCGCAATGATAGCCGTTCGTGGTAGGAGGAGGGTGAGGAAGGAAATGGGAAGAGGAGAGAAGACGGAAGTCGCATACTGCACGCCGTATTTGACTCGTGTGACACACGCTGAGAAGTGTGACTTAAACGCCTTTCGTATTTGCCTCCCCCTTCCCGCCACATGACAGACGAAGGTGTGGTGCCGTCAGCGTTTGGCAAGCGCACAAGCAGAAACAACTTGCCTTTTTTTTTTGTTTCTGCCTGCTCCCTGCTTGCATCATCATTATCATCATCATCATAATCATCATTCGCTTTGGCCTTTCTCTGGTTATGCGTCTCCGTGGCTTTGCGTGGGCGTCGTCGTCGAACAGGAAGGGAGTGGGGCGGAGGTAGGGGCGTCCACGACAAGGGCAGTGACCACAAACCTTGATTCTCAGAGAGCCGAATCGCACTACCACCAAGAGGAGTCCCCGGATAATGCTTTCTTTCGTTTTGTAGGTTCCGGCGCAGATGTGCTTTCGCTCCCGTTCTTAAATGTGCACGACGGCTTCGCGGCACGTTGGTAAGAGGTACACTAGCTCCGCGTGCGAGACTTGGAGTAGTTGTCTACGATGCGCTCTAGGTTGCGGAAGTGCTTCCGCTTGAGCATGTCAAAGTTCACAGCACCCGTCTCGTCAATCGATGTGGGGTCATCTCGGCGGAGGTACTCGGCGATGTTGTCGATGAGCAGCTGCTCCTGCATCGACGAGATGACCTGGAAGAGCCGCTCGGCCTCATCGACGGTGATGCGCTGGTCGTCCTGGTAGGCGCGGCGGATTCGATCTAGCGCGGATCGACACTTGCCTGCTTCGGTGGCCAAGAGTGAGTTGGCACCGTTGAAGGCAATGCAGTTCTTCCAGATGAGCTCCACGTCTTCCATCACCTGCAGGGCGGTGGAGTAGGTGTCGCCCTTTACGATGTTGTCCAGAATGTGTCGCAGGCTCATGGGTGACTTGACCACGTCGTAATACGTGAAAATCTCCTGCGACAGGGCATTAACCGGCTCGCGAAACCATACAGAGCTCTCTTCTTCATTGTACAGCTTATAGATGCAATGATATAATTCAGCCACCTCGGGGATGGTCTCTAGGGAGTGACGATAAGCATGCTTGCCACTCGGCAGCGGCCGTGGGTGCTTCAACGCACAGTCAATATACTGTAGCCAGTAATCAATCTTACCCAGGGCATCACCGGGTTGAGAAGTCATTGCGGACGTGACGCGAGAAGAAAGGAAAGAACAAAACTGCCCTTGACTTTCCCGCCTTTCTTTTCTGAACGTGTGTGTGTGTGTGTGTTTGTATGAGGGGTTGCAATGATGCAGGAAACAGAGGGAGGCGCCTCGAACCTTTCTATTTAGTTCTATGTTACCACCAACCTACTCGCAGGACGGTACCACCACAGACAACACTCGCAGTGCCAGAGGTGTGGGTGTGCGCACTTTTGTTATTCGGCTTCAACAGCGCACAGCACAGCACACATACACACACAAAGAGGGGTGACGGTGGACGAGTCGCGAGACAAGGACGGGTTCTCCTCTCAGAAGGGCCATGAAGAGAAGGGGTGCATAAAGGAAGAGACCAAAAGGTGGCGGGGGAGGGGGGTAGGTACGGCGAGTTGCACGGCTGCGTGAGGGGGGGGGGGAGGCCTGTGACAAACCACTTTTTTGTTCGTTTTTTCTGGCGCTCGCGCGCGTGTGTGTACACAGATGGATGGGTGAGATGGGCTTCATGTGGGAGTGCCTGCGTGCCTGTTGACCAACGATGCGGACAAACCACCTCCTTTCTCGTCGGCGCCTAAGAGAAGAGCACTGGACACAAGCCACACACCCACACACACACATATGTAGTGCTGCCTCTTCATCATTTGCTTTCACTACGTTGCCTGCGTTAGCGCGTTTCTTTCGCGTTAAACATCGGTGCCACACGCAGCTCAATCGACACTGGCACCACAGCAGCAGATGCTCTGTGCTACTCGACAGCAGTCAGCGGGAAAAGTGGCGGAGAGGGTGTGTGTGTGTGTGCGTGTGTAGAGGGGAGCAGGGGAAGGACCGCGGCTGTAGAAGGACAACAGTGCCCAATGTCGCTACGGTACATCGCTCGCGTTCAGCGCCGTTGTTACCATCATCCCCACTCTCTCGTTTTCTCACCGATGCACACCTTTACATTCACCGGAAGTGCGTGGGGAATCCAGGCTCGTCTTGCCTGTCCGCCGCTCGAACACGGAAGCCACGAAAGTTCATCTGTGTCGCCTGCTGTTTGAGGTTTGTGGCGATGGACTTCTGCCACGGCGGGAGCGCCGTGTCTGGTACGAAGACAATCCCTTCAGCGTTCTTGGCCTCGAAGACCTCGAGACGGCGGCGATTTTCGATCATGACACGGTCGCGGGTGACAGGCTTGTAGGGTTCCCGCCGGTTGAGGAGGAGCATGTGCTTGCTCGTGACCTTCGCCGCCTTCGCAAGTCGCTTGAGACCCATACGCTTGGCAAAGTCAGCAGTTGTGTGTTGTGAAGTAACTAGCTAGTGCTGGTCTTTTTTATCGTCTTGTTTTCCGTGATGAAGCAGAAGATAATGTCACACATCCACTAAGCTGTGTACCTGCACCGTGGTGTGGAGAGAGATGATCCCTCCCGCCCGACTGACGTTCTCCGGCTGCTCGTTATCGATCGGTCAAATGCGAAGTAAAGTGATTCAACGAGTAAATCATCCATATCCCCATAGGAGATGAAAAAGAAAAGGAGGCGAGTCAAGCACCGAATGTGAGTGAGAAGGCAACAGCAGACCAAGAGCACGGCAGCGATAGGGAGAGGGATACAAGGCCGCCTCGGTCATGTGTACGATTGCTCACACTTCCCCCTATGCACATGCAAGCGCGGCAGCAACGTCTATCGTGGACGCCCCCCTCTCGCCCTCAGCACCATCTGCGCTCTGAATGTATGACGCGCACGTGAAGCAGATGGGTGAGGGTTCTAAGACTCCATGCAAAAGGGGAAAAGGTCTCTACCTATACATCTTCCAAGAAGTAGAGGCGATGGCGAGACTGCCACGTTCCCCCCTCCCTCCTTCTCTCTTCACAGTCATCTCTTCGCGCATAGCAAGGCAGAAGCCTGTGACAAGTAAGGGGGGGGGAAGGTGCCTCTCTGATTCCGCCGCACCCCTTTGGTCTGTGCCCTTCTCCACTTTCCCTTGTTTAGTGCTGCAGGGTCAGTCAAGTTGTTTCCTTGTTAGGTAGCGGCTCTTTTTTTATTTTTTTTTTCCATTTGACTAGATAAGTCGCTATATATATTCCCTACAAAGATATAAATGGGAAGCTCATCAACTTCCTTCCGGCACCGGCGACGAACAGTCATCAGAGGGGACGCAGCAATCCCCATTACGCACCGACTGTGTCACTATAACGAGGGCGCGAGGGGCAGCAATGCTCGAGGTGAGACGGTAGAGGCGAAGAGAGAGGATGAGGGGCAATAGACAAACAAAATGTGGTGGCACTGGTGCTCCCCTTCCTCCGTCAGTCCGTTTAGTGTACCTGGAATAGGGTCGATAGTGGGGTGCGTCCTGATGGCAGCTGACCAGCTCTTGTTCTTCGATTGTAGTTCCGCTGCTGCCGAGCTAAGAGAAGGGGAAAGGTGGACGCTAAATCAGCGTGCCTTTCTCGCCCTCCCCTGCGTACAACGAGCGCACAAAAAACATATAATGGCGCACCAGCCAGCACGTCTCTAGCCTCTCTATCCCAAGGCAAGTCAACCTGAGCTTTTGTGTGTTTCTCCCTCGTCCTTTTCGTTTGCTTCCGTCTCTGGCTGCGTCCATGTAGTGTACGTCTGTGTGTGTGTGGGTGGGTGGGTGAGCTCACACACACACATAAAGAGGAGAAGCGAAGGGTGCCGCACGGACCACCACAGAGAGAAAAGATGAGTGGGGGAGGTGGCCCTGTAAACGCTTGTGGGGCCGTCCATGAGCGAGATAGTCTCCGGAGCATAATTGCAGCAAACCACCGCTCTTGCCTTGCGGAGGCTACTTCTGGTCTTTTTGATCTCCGGCAGCTGCTGCTACGGGCGCTCTACCTGCCGCTGCCTCCTCCGTCTCCGCAACCGGGGGCTTCACGAGGGGACGATTAGAGCCACGGCCAATGCACAGGGCGGAGAAAAAGACAACAGGTAGGGTGATGAGGTGAACAAGCATCATATTCGCCGAGGGGAAACAGTCGAGCGGATGCTTCATCACATACCGAGTCTCTTCCCCGAGCCGGGCTATGCGATACTTGAAGAGCTTTGATTGTAGTAGCAGGAAGTCGGAGCTAAGCATACTGGCCAAGTCCCTGTTCTCGGCTTTGCAAGCTGCCAGTGTCTCCTGGAAAGGCTTGGCCTGGCCAGGCTCCTTGAGGAAGACGCTGGCAGCGCGTCGCATCACAGACGAGGAGCGGCGGAACATGATTGCTGCTTGCGTTCGCTCCCCGTCCTTATTTTCTATCAATCTCAGTTCCAACTTCGTTCTTTCGATGCTGAGGATGTGCACTGCTTCTCTGCTCCGGCACGGAAGAGAGGAGGGCGAAGGAGCGAAAAGAGTGTGCCAGAGACGAATGATTTCGCGCCTGCCCTCATGTTTGCGCCGTAGCGGCAAAGAGTGGAGGTGAAGAGAGAAGGCGATGCGATGACGCGCAGAGAATGTAAGGGGTGGGGAGATGAATGGACAGTTGATAGCTCAAGCACGCGCGAGCAAGAAAAGAGGAGGGGGTGCAAAGCACCAAGCTACGCAATACTGATAAGGCAACGTGACCCTCTCCAAACTCCCGGGGTCGCTACTGACGTGATATCGGAGGCGAGGGGAGGTGTGTCGGAGCAAGGGGAGTGAACACGGCGCACTCCATGTTTCCGCTAGGCATGCCGTAGTGTACGTGCGCGTCTCTCTCTCTCTCACGCATAGCACTATGCCGTCCGTGTTGCGTGTTGTAGTGAGAAACAGATGAGGCTGCTTCTCATTGTTTTGGGGGGTGACACATAACGGAAATAAGTCGAGCGACACGAATAAAAGAGAGAAATCAGCGAAGAAAATAAAAATCAAGCCGTCAACGCATCGCACAGATGAAGCCCACTTCGGCACTGTCCTGCGAGGGCGCACAGCGCCTCTCCCGCTCACACGCACACCAGCGCACGCCCTCCACTATTTCCGTGTGGTGAACATGAATAGCAACTCTGCCGAACACAGGAGGCGGCGGGGGTGCGTGGAGGAGAGCTCACCGACACACTTGCCTCCGCCCCGGCATGCCTGCTCGCACAAGCTTGCGGAAACACCTACCAGTACGCAGAGAAGAGGAGGAAAGGGAGCTGAAGAGCAGGACTTTTCCCCTTCGCTCATTCTCTCTTAGTTCTTGGCGGCAAACGCAGCGATGCGCTCGCGGCGGCGTTTCAGCGCGGCCTTCTGGTTGTGCTTGCGCACGCGGCGAGTGTTCACCAACGCAGGGAGCCAGCCACCACGCTTGGAGTTGCAGAGATGCAGGGGCATGGGGCCCTTGATCCCATTGCGGTGATTCTTGCTCGACTGGTTGTGGTTAGTGTGGTTCTTCGACTTGGCCATCTTGAATGAACTGAATCTAGAGAAGCTGTCGCAATGAAAGAGCACAGCAGAAGTTCGGGGAGGTAGGGGGTGTAGGAGGCCGAAAAAGGGGGCCCATTGTGGAGTGTGGTGTTGGTGCAGGCCGCACACGAGGCACAATACAGGCGTAGGGGCCAGCCGAGAGAGGAGGAGAGAGGGGTCCGGGGGGGGGGGAAGGGGGAACGAGTTGGAGCAGAGAAGGGAGGACAAGGGTAACGAATAAATGAAAGGAGCACTTCATTATGGTCTAGCACCACCCACGTACGCACACACGCATGCATTCAAACGCGCCTACCCGTACAGGAGCGAGCAACTAGCGGCAATGGAGAGGATGGCACAAACGAAGCAGGTGTCAGCTAGAGGCTTGTCCTTCCCTAACTACACCCACACAGACTCACCACTCGAGTACACAGGGACGACACTCATCGTGTGGGAGGCAGAGAACGTTCATGCGCCTTTGCTGGCGCTGACATTGTGTTCTGCGGCCTTTTGCTGTCTTTTCGTTTGATTTTTGCGTTCTTCCGGCGTGAAGCGCAATCCAAAGAAGACAAAAAAAACGGGAAAACAAAATCAGACACGAACACACGCGTACGCACGCCGCCGCCTTCGCTTCAGAGGGGCCCTCAAGAGCGCCAAAGAAGAGAAAAAAAGGGGGAAAGCGGAATTGCCAGCAAAAGCCCAGTTCACATACAAGGGCAAGCACAAGCCTGTGTAGTGGTGTCGTCTGCTGATCTGCACCACCAACCTGGCTCTCAGTCTTGCGCTTCAAAGGAGCGAGTGAGCAAGACATGATGCGCAAGTGCATCTGTGGGTGCTTCTTCCCCTTCGCTCATTCTCTCTTAGTTCTTGGCGGCAAACGCAGCGATGCGCTCGCGGCGGCGTTTCAGCGCGGCCTTCTGGTTGTGCTTGCGCACGCGGCGAGTGTTCACCAACGCAGGGAGCCAGCCACCACGCTTGGAGTTGCAGAGATGCAGGGGCATGGGGCCCTTGATCCCATTGCGGTGATTCTTGCTCGACTGGTTGTGGTTAGTGTGGTTCTTCGACTTGGCCATGGCTACGAGTGAGTGTTGATATATATATATATATATCTGTGTGTATCTGTGTGCCTGTAGTTTGAAAGAAGAGAAAGAGGAATGATGTTAGACAGCGCGCATAAGCGTGGGTGTGTTGGAGAAACGCCCAAAGAAAAAAAGCAACACCGTGGGCACCGAGAGCAAACATGTGCGTCCATCCCCACAGAGGTGCGGAGGAGTCGCGGGGAGTCCCGTTAGAGGAGAGAGTAGGGCGAGCAGCGCGGAGAAAGAGTTGATTGACGGTAAGACAAGAGGGCAAACCGAGTGGCGAAAAGCGACACGAGAAGCGCGCTGAGAGCACAGGTGCGCTCATCTTTTTTTTGTTGTTGTTCGTTCACTTCCACCTTCATCGACACCCACACACGAGGAGAGAGAACTGCGGCGAGTGCATCAAGTAGCTCTTCCGCATGAAAGCTGCATCATGCACGCGCGTCACTGTTGCTTTGTGCTCCTTTGGGTGTTTTGCCGAGCACTTGCACTTCGGCAACAAAAGATGATGGCACTATTTCACGACACTGCAATACCTGGCGAGATCATCGACAGAAAACACGCACAAGCACGAAGAGGGGGGACGTGGCGAGAGATAAGTGCAACTGACGAGAAAGAGATGTATGATCAAGAATGAGAGAAGAGTGGGGATACAAGACAAAGAAATAGACTGGGCGCAGTAGTAGCAGCAGCATCACTACATCCAATCTCTCCTACCGCACCTCTCCTCGTCAGCGCGTTCTACACTGCGCACAGTGTCGAGGGAGGGGGAAGGAGACAGGAGAAAAAGCAGAGAAAGTGGAGATGCAGCGATTCACCCGTGATAGGCGATGGAGAGACAAGACCCATATGCCCATGCGGGGGGAGGGGGCCAACGTCGACTCAGCGATACGGGCACGGTACACACACCACAGCTGAATCGAGCCGTTCCATTGTCGTACATTAGTCGTGCTCCAGTGACTTGAGGCTCTTGCGCTTCACCAGCAGGTCTACGATTTTCGTCAGGAAAGGTCGCAGGTGATAGGCGAGTTTCCCTACTATCGTCATGATGACCTCAGCATCGTCGCACAAGACGCCGTCCATGCACTGACGTGCGCACGCAGCGGGTGAGACGCCGCGGCGTTGATTGCCACCGAGGGGCTTGCCATCGTTTGTCAGCACACGAGAGTGGAAGTCTGTATCCACGTATCCGGGGCAGCAGAGGGTGATGTGCACTGTTGTCTCACCGCGCAGAGCGTTCATAAATCCCTGAATGGCGTGCTTCGACGCCGTATACGCGCTCCGCAGGATGGACGGCAACACGCCTGCAAGAGAGGACATGACGACGATGCGACTGGGCGAGCTGGACGAGTGATTCTGGGTGAGCTGCGGAAGGAAGGCCTGCAGCAGCCGGACATTCGCGAAGTAGTTGATGTTCATCATGTCGTGGCATATTTCTTCAAAGGCAGGCTCCGCCGTGAAGGGGGCGATGGCGCCTGCGCCGGCGTTAAGCACCAGGTATTTGAGAAGGGGCCTCGTGCTCCCATCCTTGGTGTTGTAGAGGTGAGCGTACTCGCTGCGAACGCGAGCGGTGCCCTCCGCCTTGCTGATGTCTGCTTGGATGTACTCGATCCGCGGTGCGCCAGCCTCCCTACATGCCTGCACGGCTGTCTTCAGCGCCGTCTCATTGCGGCCCACCAGAACAATCTCACAGTGAGCAGCAGAAAAGATCTTGGCCAGCTCCAGTCCCAACCCGGAGCCACCGCCCGTGATGAGGGCTACGGCGCCTGCCTGGAGTCTCTGCCGCTTGACTCGGCGGTGCACTTGACGGCTCAGAAGCACCACAGTGAGAGAGAGAAGAGCCGCCAAAGCAACACGAGACATCTCTTGACGCGATAATGAGTTGATGTATTTACTGCTCTTTTTTCACTTATGGTTGAAGCCGCAGGTTTTCGTAGCTCCACGCGTGCGTGCGTGTGTGTGTGTGGGGGGGGGTGTTGGAGATGCGAAGTGGTTCAGAGAATAGGCAAAGCGAGAAAGGGAGTTGACACAGAAGGGGAGGGAGGGAAGAGCGGAGGAGGAAAACGCGGTGATGGACGCGTGCACAAGTCGGTCGGTGCGCACGAAAGTGTGAGAAGGAGGGGATGGGTGGAAACAAACGACGAGAGGGCCTACACAAGTCAAGTGCATCGTTTGTGAGTTCGCCTGCCGTTGAAATAGCGACAAGTGCTACCTCATCAAGGCGTGTGCGCCGACCAGGGAAGAGTGTGAAGTACACAGAGCACCATATTATTTCCTTGTGTGTGTGTACATTCTGCCCGTACCTCTTCAGAGTCGACCGTGTCTATCACCGTACAATGCCCATCGCATCGGAGCAGAATGAGAGCATGGGTTCGTGAGGGAGAGGCAGTAAACAGGGAAGAGTGGATGGCGGATGGAAGTCGTGGGGGCGGTGCTGATATGAAGAGATAGTCGCATCACGTAGCACTCAGAGAAAAACAACCAAGATACAGAACTACGAGGTCAACGGGGAGCAACACAACAGGCAGAGAAACCAACGAAAGAAAAGACGCACGTAGTCCATTGAGGAGAAGGAGAGCGGGAGAGAGCTCCATGGCAGCAGCGAAACGCGAGACCCATACACCCACTGGAGGTTGACACGAGGGCGTAGCGTAATCACGCGCTCCAGCCGCCTTTCGTATTCATGCGCCGCTGAGCAGGCTTCGCTGATAGACCCAAGCCGAGAGAGTTGACTGGCCGATCCTGCCCTGTTCGACGGTACAACTGGATTTCCTGCTGTTTGAAGTACCGCTTTCCCTCTTGACTCACCAGCACGAGATTGAGGAAGTAGCGCACACTAAAGAGATTCTCAACGTTCATGTACGTCGGTGTCAGGCGCGGGATCGAGTTAAGATAGAGGCGAATTGGGACTACTTCTTCGACAATAGGGGTGCCATCCATGATCTCGAACTTTTGCAGCGTCTCCGATTCCATTGTCTCCCCTGACTGGCCAGGTGCGATGAACTCTTTACGTACCAGCCCCACCTCACCATACGCGATATCCATATCCGCTATTTTGTACTCCACCTTGCCCAACACCCGCTCCGCCAGGTGGAAGATTTTCTTGTCGTAGCGAAACTCAATGTGAAGAACATTTTCTACGCCAACGTTCATTGAGATGGACTCCGGCCCGAAGTACGTCTCGCGGAAGTAGTTCACGTGAGCTGAGGCATCAGGCTGTGATTCGCTCAGCGCTGCGTCGACGCGGTGCACCCACACCTCCTCCTTCACACTTGGGCTCTTGATACGCTGCCTCACTGTCGCCTGCACAAAGTATCGGACTTTGGCGTAGATGCCATGGTACGACTCATGCTCCTTCGGCGCAGAGAAAACAAACTCGAAGGGCGTCGGCTGCGTCAGTGTGTCTGGCTCAAATTGGCGCTCCTGCCGGAGGAAGACAACGCGCGACTCAACATCGCGAAACGTGCTTGCCACGCCGATCAGCTCCACTACCACACCTTGATGTGAGTAGGAAGAGCTGGTCGGCATCAGCATCACGCGTCCCTTGACGGGCTCCTTCCATGAGTAGAGCGGGAAGCGCTCGCTTACGTTGTCGTAGATGTCCACTACTTTAATCTTGTCCTCCTCCGCTTTGCCGTCCAGCACAACTTCGAGTTTGCAGCCGTCGATACTGGACAAGAGTCGGCTGAATAAAGAAAGGCTCTGCTGCCCCTTCTCGGGCGGCGGCTCATCACGCAGCATTGACGCACGATGCGATCTCTACTCTGAGCTTTGCGTTCACACGATACTTTAAGTAGCACACCACGTCCGGCAGTCCCAGGAGCACTAAATTGGAGATACCACCACAGAGGCACAGAGGCCGGGTACGATAATGTAAGAAGGCCCTTCTGCCGAATAGCACTACGCACCTTGTCAATGAGTGTGCGAACGGCACGCGATATGCGCGCTACAAAGCTGTGGAGAAGTGTACCTAGGTGAGAATGAAGACCGACAGGCATGAAGCAGTCAGGTGGCACAGAGGAGATACACGATGGATGCAAAATGAGAGAGTGAGGTGTTTGTGGAGCTTCATGAGTGAAGAGACAGCGGCATACCGTGAAAGAGCGGGGGGCCCATAGAAGCGGAGGAGAGGCAATGCACGTTTTTTTTTTCTCCCTCGCGCTTGTTTGAAGTGGAGCGCTCGCGACGCTGCCGCATCCCGTGAGGGGGGGGTACTCAACCCAGTAGGTCTCGCTGTGTAAGCGTCGGCGCTTAGCTTCCTCCGTGAGGGAGTACTGGTCCCCAACGCCGCGAAGAGGTGGCCTACATTCATTGAGGGGGGGGTAATGCGAGGTCTCACATGACCTTCCTTTCGCTGATTGAAAACTCGTCCGCTGTTATGCGGCCCCGACACCACAACACAGGTCTACACAGGTGCACGTACACACGACGCTGTGCACATGCGCAAGAGTGTTACCAGTCCACGTCCCTTATTCCCGACTTGCACATTTATAAATTTATAAAAGTGCAAGTCGGGAATGAGGGACGTGGACGAGGAGCTGAAAGCGAAAGGAGGAGCATTTGCACAACAGTGCACCGAGGAGGCGCCATGCGGGAAGCATGCGAGGAGGACGAAGCAAAAAAAAAAAGAAATGAATATCATTGAAGAGCTGGGAGGGTCCCCTGTACACGGGACAGCGCTTCTCGCGCCAGCGTACGTTTCGTGTAGGAAAGCCCTTTGGAAGATGTGCGCCCGCGCGTGTGCGTTTAAATGCTACACGCGTCACCTCATCCCGCGCTGAGTCGCATTCGAGTGCGCTGTGTGGCACAGAAAAGAGTCCCGACTACCGTCTATGCAGTACGTTGAGGAGGTACGACAGCATCTGCCCCCCCTCCCCGCCGCCCGCAACCAAAAACAAAAGAGCGACGCCGCACTGGAAGAAAAAGGAGCCTGGGGGCTGTAGGCGACTTGCAGGCTGTTAAGAGATGATCGATGGCATCGGAGGCTCCTCCTGCCTTCTTTACCACCGCCACAAGATCTCCCTCTTGCTCGCTGGCGCAACTGCAGCTATAGCGGCAAAGAGAGGAAGGCCTCAGCGATCCCGTCAATTCCTCTATGCTATTACATCATCCTCAGAGGAATACAACGTCGCCTTGGACGCTACCGCCTTGTTCTTGTAGCTGCCCATCTCATTATTCCATGACTGTGTGATGGCGACGGTCAGGGCAAACAAGTCGGACAGCGAGTTCTCGGTCAAAAGCTTGTAGAAGCTGATGGTTTGGCCCTTGCACTCCGCGAGTAGCTGTGTGCCGTCATCCACCGCCGCGTCCCGGTCTTTTCTGTACTGATCAAGAGGGCTTGGAGGCAAGGTGGAGAAGATGGACGCTGACCAGCGGCCGTTTGACGCCTTGTCCTGTGGAGCACCGCTTCCGCTCTTCTTCGCTGTCGACACCGCCCGTTTCGCCTTCGAGAGGAGCTGTTGCAGGTGCCGCGTTGGGTTACGAGACAAGCGCTTTGTCACATCCTCGCCGTACAGCATCCAAGCCCCTTTGTCGCCGCAGCTGATGGTGCTGGAATGAGGAACCACGACGCCCAGCTTCGCACGCTCGCCCTCGACGTAGTGCCGGTTATTCTTCTCCGTATGTATCGCGGCGTCCCCGACGATGCTGTAGATGGTCAGCCGTGTTCGGAGGCGACTCACGCGCAGCAGGTAGCGGGCGCGGCGCTGAGCGTCGCACACGATGAGGAAGTTGTGCAAGGGGTGGCCCGCCTCGTTCAAAAGCTCACCCCACCGCATCCCCACGCTGCGTCCAGCGCAATCACGAGGAGTGGAGCACTGCGGTGGGGGTAGGAGGGAGGAAAAGCGCCATTGTGATGTGGAGTCTTCGTCATTAAGGGTGGGGGTGTAGAACAGACCCTGTTTGAAGCATCCGATCCACTGCTGTCTACAGTAGCCGCTGATGCTGCCGTCAGCCCCGTACGTTAGCGAGATGGTCAAGCTTGGTAACTCTGTCTGCTGCTGCATTGTGGGCCCTGCGCCCTTCGCGACATGAACCGGCTCCGACTCGTGTGAAGGGGCAACGATATCGTTTGTCGGCGAGCCATGTAACGACAGCAAAGCAGCACCATGGCTAGGGTACTTCGCCGCGTCGTCAGCGACGGGAGTCGAGGATGCTTCTTCCTTGTCGCAGTCATACTCACTGAACCAGGAGACGACATTGAGCGACACGTCAAGCGCATCCATTGTCCCCTTGGCGGCGTTCGTCTTGGCCAACCAAGCAGTTACGGCACTGTGCGCGCCGACAACCACCCGCTCCCCCTTTTCTGTTTGGACATCGGATTCGGGAGATGGGCTTTCATTGGGGGACGAGCAGGTAGTTCCTGGCGGCGTCGAGCAGATGCTATAGAGCGTAAGCGCCTCTCCGCTCAGCTGGCTCGCGTCCTGGCACGACATCACGGAAGGTCTGTGAGTGATCGAGACAGTGTCAGCGGCAGGCTGTGGGGGAGCTCGGTCTTCGAGACGCGCCCGGATGCGGCGCACCTCAGCGTCAAGGATCGTGTCCAGGGCATTTACAGATCCGGTGCCGCCGAATGAAGGGTGCACCTGATCAGCTGTGATGTACTGCTGCAGCGCCGCTAACGTTGGTGGGCCACTCTCGAACTTGATCTTGTCTTGCACGCGTACATCCACCAGCGGCCGCAGCACCTTCCAGGCGGCGGACACCGTCCACCCCATGTTGAAGAAGAGCAGACGGCGCATGATCTCAGGGTAGGCAACCTGCAGCAGGCCCATGACACTTTTGAGAAGCGCCAGTGTTGCCTTGTTCACGCTGGACATGGTGATGCCTCCCAGATCAACCACGTACGTGCAGCGATCCACCTTCCGCCGCAGGCAGACGTAGCGACCCAGCTCCATCGACCACAGCTGACAACGCAGTAGCTGCTCGTTGGTAAAGTCCTTCATAGCTGCAGCGAGCTTGTCGGCGTCCGGCGAAAGCCACAGCACGGGGAGACCCTCCCTGTCGAGGCCGTAGATGGGACACGGCATGCCGTTGTGCATGGGCGACAGCACCGAGGAAATGGTGGGGTGCAGTTGCTCCCCAATAATGCTGTCGAAATTGTCCGACTTGCGCAGCTGCACGTACTTGCGGATCCCGCTCTCCGCCTTGGCGACGTTCCAGTGCTTACCAATGAGAAAGCGATACATCAGGTCGCAGTCGCTCACCTTGTACGCGTCGTCGAAGGGGAGAAGGTCACGCAGCCGCGAGAAAAGTTCGCGGTTCTTTCGACGCTCACTTTCAGAAAACATGAAGGGGCCACTGCTCTGCTGCGCGTCGAAGTCTCTTTCATATTGCATCTCCCAGTCGGCCGAGGTGGTTGCCACCACGTCATCGGACGCTTCACCTGGCATGGTGGCCGCCAAGCTCGCTGTTTGGAGCGCTTTGTTGTTCGTTTCTGTTGCTGCACGTGGGGGGGGGGACATGTAAAATGTTTGCAGATACCTGCGTGTGTGAGCGTGTAGGCAGGCGTGAAGGGAGGGGGACACCTGTGTAAGGCGCGGGGTGCGTTCTTGCAGCCGTGCACGGCACCTCTACTCACTCCAAAGATACACTAAGCAAATGTCTCTCTCGCTTATCGACGGTGGTGCTGCATGCATGGAGACGTACACAGGGTAGTAGTAGGAAGAAGAATCGAGTGAGACGGGTGAGGAGCACTGATCCAATGGGTGGCGGAGGGATATGCTCGTGAGTCGGTGATGATGAGCGATGCATGAGACGAGACAATGGAGAGAAAAACAAGTAGCGTCTGTAACGGGATGTCCTTTTTCCTCTCCGAAAGGCACCCTAAGAAGGGTAGTGAAGGCACCCGTTGTTTCGTGCAAGTGCGCCTGCCAGTGTGTAGCGTGTGTGCGTATGATTCACTTGGAAAATTCTTCGTGTAGTCCCTTTCGCGAGGCCTGCACAGATCGAAAGAGGGGCGGAAAGGCCTTGCAGTGGGCGTTCAAGCGACAACCACTTGCCCTGTTTTGGCTGACCTACCATCCTCTCAATATCCCCCAATACAGTGGTCTGAGAAGCCTAGGCACAGTCAGTGCTAGCCCAGCCATCACCTAAAGCCCTTCTTTCGTTTTGGCTTGGCAGAGTCTGCACTCGATGAAGAGACGATGCTGTGAAGTGTCACACACACACACACACACACACACACACACGGGCGCATATTATGCGAACTCAAGCAATCGCAGTTACACTCTCAGGCCACATGCAAGAGCGAAATGCGACACCCTGGGATAGGACTTTGTTGTCCATAACGTGTCACTTCACCAAGGACACGTCCACGAATGCATACGTATCCGACGGCAGTGTACACACGCCTCTATGGCACCACAGCTCAATCATCGTCGTCTTGGACAAGCCGTCCTGCCGCTGAATCGGGTCAGGTGTCTGGCGGACTCTTCATGTCATTCCTCATCTCTTCTTTGGGCACGTGCTGCGTGATCGACGCCAGATGAACCCGAGCGCACTGCACACGTCGATCCACTCGTGCCGCACCCAGGGCCCTGCTCGAGGGCGGAAGCGGTGATGTCTATCACGTCGGTATCAGGACGTGGTCTAGGCGCGTGCCAGATGAGCTGGAGAGGGAAGGTGATCAGCGGCAGGTCAGGGTTCTCTGAGACTTTGTCCCCTGTCGGTGTGCCATGTTTTATTCTCAACCCTTTCAAGCCGTGGCATTCCATAATTTGATGTGGTGTCTCCTCAGAAGTCTGGAGGACTCGATGGTGTCATTCGAGGTGGCCTCGTCACGCTTCCGTATCCCTGCCTCATCAGCACACTCAGCCAGGTGTAGGAGATACGGCATGGCTCGCATACATGAACTGGGGGGGGGGGGGAGCGATCGATGTGCACCTCTTCGCACCTTTGTTGGCTATCACTCTTGCACTTCTGACCTCTGGATGCCTTGTGTGAGTGTAGTATTCCATGCTAGCTGCGCTTGAGAGCGCGTGCGCACACTCCTCGCATTTTCGGATCCTGGGGTCTCGTTCAAGACGTTGTTGTATGGAGTCTCGTTATCTGCATTTTCAATTTCCGTCCATGCCATTGGGAGAAAAGGCGTGTCCGGATGGCGTGCCTGGATGTGCCACCGCACGCGTGACGCTGCCATGAGTCTGTGGCGACGGAGGCGTTCTACCCTCTCCTGAATTTGCACGACTTCGACAGGCGTGGGTGTGCTGGTATTTTGTCGAGTCGTCCACACGATCCGCAGTGGGTTGGTCCAAGCGTGCTCACGGATGCATGTTTCTTCCGCACAGCGCTAGCTCAGACCGCAGGCTCGTGACTTCTCCGAAGTGTGGGTATGATGACCTGGACAGCAGTAAGGCGATTGACATCGTCAAGGAGAAGACGACGACTTTCACAGCAAAGCGAAAGAACAAAAAAATAAGAAAGAAAATGAGACCGGCCACCCACCCATACCCATCAAGCGGAAGAGAGGGAGACGTGAAAGCAAAAAGGCAGAGTGAGCAGGAACGACTCGCAGGCGACAACATTGCACAACCAAGTGAGATGCACACGAGTTCCGTGCTTCAGCACCACCAAAGAGCGAGAGGGTGATCCTGAGTCACCCGAGATACCACACACAAACGCCTTTTGCCTCCGTTCGATGTGAGGACGATCACCAAACGACACCCCGTGGGAAAGAGCAACAACTACCAAGAGCTCCAGCAAAGACACGCAGCTGATAACCATCGACTGAGATCAGCAGTGAAAACTGAGAAGGTTGTGGAAAGCAACGGGGTCGAAGAAGGAGCTGAACAGAGACTGAAGATCAGCGACATCGCAACAAGGAGACCAAAACGACAAAAGAAAAGGGGCAACAGAGGTAGGAGTCGGACGCAAAAAGCCACCGTGGTGCGCGCGTGTATGTATGCGTGTGGGTGATGGTGGTGGTGGTGGGTGCACGCTCGTTTTTGCTTCCTCCACTCCTTATTTACTGGCTCGTGGTAAAATGACACATTGAAAAGCCCCCCAAAAACTCAAGCCTAACATGGCAGAGAGGACTGTAGAAGAGGTGGAGGGGTGCTGCGAAAGGCGAGGCAAAGAGAAAGGGGGAGAGGGACGAGGCGGCATGAGGGGGGTGGGGTGGGGTGGGGGAGGGGGCAAAGAGATACGGGTGGCCGCCAGACGGAAGGACGAGAGCAGTGCGCCGTGGCGTGGTGTAGCGCTGCAAGTCCTCCCTCTCCACTGAACTTGAAAGGCAGATGCACACGCTGCCCGGAGAGAAGCTGATTGAGACATGTAGAGAAACGCGTCTACACACGGTCGAGCCAGCGGACGTGATGATACTTCAGACGTACTCGTGCTCAACAGATCCGTCAAGCGCAGTGCAGACGCATAGCTTCCGTGGCTCTCTGCCGTCCCTTTCTCCCTTTGTCACCCCTACCTTTCCATTGTCACCTTACAATCTTTCCTTCCCCTCGCTTACGAGTTGCGCAGCGCATTGAACTTTTCCATGAGCTCATCCTCTCCTTCCTCCTCTGCAACTTCCTGTTGTTGCTGCTGCGCTGTCGGGATACGAGAAGCACCGACGCGTGCGCCGTCCATCTGACCTTGCACCACGTCCATCACCACCTTGTTTACCTCGTCCTCGAGCTCTGTGTCGCTGATGTTGTCGTCTAGCGCCTCATCAATCGTATCGTTCATAATCTCCTCGATTAGCCCTGCCTTGGCCATTTCTTTGCCCATCGCCATCATGGACTGCTGAATTCCCTTCACCTTGACTAGGTTGTTCATCTCTTTCATAATCTCGCCGCTCTTCTTGAGCGAGCCGGACATCTTCATCTGACTTGACTGGTTCTGCAATTGCATGGACACCGAGTTCATCTGTGCCTTGGAGGCGTACAATCGATTCACCGCCTTGCGAGAGCGGATCATCTCCTTCGCCAGCATCCGTACCGCCACCTCATCATTCTGCTTTGCTGCCTGCTTCATCGACATTTTTACCTTGGTCTCCTCGCGTTGGATCTTGTTGATCTGAAGCTCAATCTTGCGTTGCTCAGAGCGCAGGTTGCGCGTCCACTTGCGCACCTCTTCCTCTGGCGTCGTCTTGTGGAATATGCTGCCAAGCGCTTGCATTGTACTTGGTCTGCTCCTTCTGTTCTTCTTGTTGTGGGGTATGTGCTTCTTGTATTAGAGTGGGGGCCAGGGGGAGGGGAAGAGGCGCAGAGTACACACGCTTCGTGCACGCGATCGACCAAACGAGGACGCAAGCGCCACAACGACACAACTTGAGGAAATCGATGGCAGTCGATAGATGTGTGTGTGTGGGGGGTTTTGGTTTCGCGAATGTGTGACAACGCTGCTCAGAGAACAAAACGTGAGAGAAAACTAAAACCGATGCTGCACGAGAGGGTGCTGTGTAGCGGCAGAGAAAGAGGGAAGGGCGGAGGTACATGTGGGGATCGTATGAATAGACACGGTGAGAGATACAGGGTCAACCCGAGAGGGTGGTGCGGCGTTGACATGCATCCAGGGAGGGAGGGGGGAGGTCCGCAACGATTGACATGCAGGTGTACACGGGAGCGGCCCGCCTCTACTGCTGCTCTGCTGTGGTCGCTTTACATGTGCTTTTTTTCTCTGTATGTCAGTCTCTGGTTTATCGGTAGCACGTCTGAGCATGCAGACGCAAGCTACGGCTCAATAGGTTCAATCGAGTTGATCATTGTTTTGTACTCTGACATGTGTGCTTTGAGAAGAGTGGTGCGAGGCCAATTCAACTCCCTCTGCGTGACAGAGAGTGGAGGCTATGCAAATCGAGAGAAGCTAATGAAGGAGGAGGCAGACAAAAGAAGCACACCTATCGGTCCACATGTAGACAAGTAGAGAAGATGCCAGCTGCAGAATCTCAGGAGAGTAGGGACGCAGGCAGGCGCGCTCGAGCACTTCGCCGGCGAGTCTTGGGCGACCTCCCGCACATGCTTGTGATGGTGAGGTAGAATTCTCTGCTGATTTTCGCTCTCCAGATTTTAAGGATCAAAGACAACATGGACGAGAGGGGTGTATGGGGTGAAAACGAGGTGGTGGGGCTGTCGCCGAGAAGCGGTAGCCTCGCACTCAGTGCTGGATGTCGGTGCCAAGCTGAGTAGACTGCCGCATGAGTGGCGGTTGGAGAGTGTAGCAGACCGGATCGAGCACGTAAGGCAGCGTCTTCACACCTGCCACACCAACCATGCCGGGAGGGTAGCCCACGTTCATTGTCATTACAGTGTCCAGCTGGAATGTGAGGGGCACACAGGTGGCGAGCAGCCTACGTGCACCTTGAGGAGTGACCAGGTACGCGTTCGTCGTGCGATGGTACTGTGGCACGTGTGCCACACCCTCCGCTACCTGCATGTGGGGGCATTGTCTTGCTGTGTCGAGGCCACTCACGTACACAAGCTCCCAGTCTGGCGGCACGCTGCTCATACGGCGCTGAAGCTGGCCGAGAAACGGAGGTGAGGGCGATGCGGCGGGTGACTCGCTGTCACTGCCTTTGGCATCCGCTAGTGTCGAGTCATCTTCCAGCACCAGAAAGCACTGCTTGGGCAGTACCACCGCAGACGCCTCGGCGGACACGTTGCTCACCTTACCCAGGGCCGCGATGCGTGCCCAGAGATGTATGTGACTCAGCGCACACCCGAGAGCCGCCTTGTTCAGGTCCATGCCCCATATGTGATGCTCCGAGGGCTCCTTCAGTCGCCGCAGACCCAACGCAGAGACCAACCCGCAGCGATACGCAACGTTCACATCGACGAGGGAGCCTTCTATAGCAGGAACACGCTCCGTTCGCTCTACTGGGAGACCGGCGCGAGCACACACTGCTTGTATTGCTACCCACCGATCAGGGCGGCGGTCCAGGTTGATGACAAAGATGCGCTCCAATGAGAACGGGCGGCTAGTCGTTTGAGGTCGCCAGAGGTGAGGCGTTCGCATGAGTGTCCCTCTCAAGTCGCGACCACAGCTGCAGCCCCTCACATGCAAAGGGCTAGCACAGTAGACAGCGCAAGTGCAAGAGAGGACGACACGAGGCGGGTTCAGTGATGTGCGTGCGGGGATAGAAAGAGGGAGGTGGACAGGTGCGCCTTTATAGCCGCAACGCAAAATAGAGAGGAGGAGAGGCAGCGTAAGGAGAGAAGTGCAAAGGCAACGGCAACGTGTGGGGCATCACGATTGAATTGAAAACGGGGGAAGGGAAGGAGGGGGGGGGGTCCACCACTCCTCCTTGCGCGAAGAGACGCCGGGACTTCACCCCTGTCTCGTATATGGCGGGGACTCTGCTCGACGAGTGTCGAGAAAGAGGGCGTGACTCAGCAGCGGCATAAAAGAGAGGGGAGTCCACTCCATTCCCTCGCCTATTGCCGCTTCTCAAGATGTAGTGAGCGTGGCCGTGCCATCGCCGCAGCCCACGTTGTGTATCGTCCAGTACTTGTATTTCATAGACTCTTTCCGCCCCCCCCCTCCTCCATGATAGGCAGTAGGAGGAGGAGACTGATAGAGCTAACGGCCGGCAACGGCGGCGGAAAACTGCTAGTGAGGAGTGGGAACGAAATAAACAAGAAAAGGTCGCAGATTACGCGGTGCGGTGAGGGAAGGAGAAGGAACGGAGAAGAGTCGCGAGTAGTGAAGACTAGACTAGAGAGAGAGAGAGAAGAACAAGACAGACGATTACACACATGGGCGCACAGAAGCACATAGAGAGAGATTGCCTTCGCTTGCGGCGCGAAGACGACGCCGATGCGATCGCCGCAAAATCGAACAAATCGCGTTCGTGAGCAGAGAACGAGAGGGCAAAAACGAAGAGGAAGACACCTGGGGAGACTTCAACGCCAGAGGCAGTTCATTGTAGATGACCACCGCACCGGACCCATGATCTTGGAGGAGCACCCCAACGTTGGCGTCACCGGAATAACGTCGTCTAGGTTGTGCCCCTTCACGAGGTGAATGTACTTGCCCTCCTCCTCGCCAACGATAACCTGGAAGGTGGCCGCGAGAATGGCGCTCGGTCCCGACAGCTCCACTTCCTTGTGCGGGGAGACTTGAATGAGATACTTGTAGCTCTGCGTGCTGGCATTACCCTCGCGGTACACCAGGCGCAGCAGTGCGTTGGATTTGGAGATAATCATATCATCAGCCGGCTTTACATATGTGCGAAACCACTCCTGATCCTGCTCCAACTGCTTGCGGCAGTCGTAGCGGTGCTTCAAGTTCTCGTATCCCCAAATCTGAATGTACTGGTTGACGCCGCCAAGCTGAACAGTCCAGCAGCCCTGGCAGCTACCAATCCGTGGACGCTGCGGCATATATTTCATAGAGAGCTGGTGGAAGGAGTCGTACTTCTCGGGTGCTAGCACGTAGGTGCGCAGTTCGTATACGTGCGACGCTGACTTGGCATTGCCTAAGCGTCGAGCACACAAGCGCAGCATGACTCCTCCTTTTGTATCCTGCACTTGTGTGTGTGTGTGTGTGTGTGTGGTGCGTGATTCTTTGCACTCGAGTAGTAGGGGACTTAGGAGGAGTGATGACGGCCTACGCCCTGCAGCGTAGAACGGTTTTAATATCAGCCAATGCACAAAGAAGCGAAGTCAACACTCTTCTTTGGGCAGCTCACCGACACACACGCACAGAAAGAAGCTGCGGGTGCGCTGTCAGGTCAAACCGAGGTTGACTTCGCTAAGGTGGCGCTGGCGGTAGTTCGGCCTTTCTTTTTTTTTTTTTGTAAATGCAAGCGCTCGTTTGTGTGATGGTGATGAGTGGTGTCACGCGGTGCCTCTTCGTTATTTTTTCTCTCTGCATGCAGCTCTACACAGAGGGAGAGGGAGAGGGAGACGCACACGAGGTCAAATGCCAGATCATGAGCGGAGAGAAAAAGGAGAGAAGGGGTAGGAGGGGTACGCGAGTCTTTTTGTTTGGTGTGGGGAGGAAGGAAGGCGGACTCACCAGGGAGCGAGAGGGGTGGAGTCTTCGAGGTGGCCCCCGGATTGAACACTCCGCCATTCAGGAGCCCCCCCAAAAAGTCATGCCAGGGTACCACTGTGATCCAGGGCGGAGGTCTGTGCGTTTATCAGCTATGCAGATTGCAAAGGTGCTGCGTGAGCACTACAGGGGGAACCAGACAGGTTAGCAGCTGTCTTTACTAACACCAAAAAGTCCACCTTTTCGACTCTCTACGACTTACTCCTGCGGTGGCATGGCGTGGCTGTTCACGGCTGTCGCCTACGTCTGCTACCCTCTTCCTTGGAGCGCGACCGTTATGAAAAACGCTGGTGTGCATCATCAGACACCTATGAGGAAGAGGTGCCGAGAGAGAGAGAGAGAGAGGAAGGAGGAAGGCCGAGCTGCAGGTGTAGAGGCAGTGCGATCACGAACTGTATGGTGTGCGTTCCCGTCTCTCTGGGTAATTCTGCTTGTCGCTGTGGAGGTTGAGCCATTGTGAAGCCGTTCGAGCATACCAACCGGCGACGTCGCACGCGTGTAGGGAGAGGCAAAGAAGGTGATTAGGGAAGCTTAAGAAGAGGGTGTGCGTACGTATGAGTGTTGTGACTAAAGGGAATAAAGCAGCCACAAAATGGGAGGGGGCGGATCCATCAACACAGAGGACAAGAAGAGCAACACAAGACGTTGTGGGGAAGATGCAGTACTAGCGTGGTGAACTCTCCCCCTGGGCTTAGAGCGAGTGTGTAGGTGCGCGGGAGGGAGGGAGGGAGGGGATGGAACGCTGTACATAGTAGCACACAGGGGTAGGTACCGAGAATGTGAAAACGAAAGACGGCCGCGGAGCATCCACAACAAAGGGGCGCAGGTCAAGAGAGGGCGAAACAAAAAAGCAACAACGGGGGGAGGGGAGAAGAGAGAAGGCAGGCGGAAGGCGCACATACACACCCCTACACACACAAGAGACCGTAATGCACCACTGTCACAGGCTGCGCAAACGATCACCTCACAGAAACAGGCGCAGAGCACTAAGACAACTGTCTGACAGAGTCACAGCATTAGCCACCTCAGCGCGCTACCTACAGTGAGAGACTTCGGCACCGCTCCACTCCAACCGTGAAAAAGGCGCAAGGCAGATACACTGACAAGTCCCTTGAATCCACCAAGAGTATCTGAGCCGCACAAAATAGGGGAAGAACCAAGTGCCGCCCATTTCTCTGTCTCTCATAGGTGGGAGGACACGGAAGTTCGGCGCACCACCGTTAGCATATGCGCGCGCGTGTATGTGGCAGGTGTGGAGTGAGGAAAGTCGTTGCTACGAAGAACGCCAAGACAGCGTAAGGCAGACGTAAATTAACGCAAACGTACACACAGAAAGAAAAGAGACAGCCGGAGGCAAGTCCACTTTAACACGTTCGTTTGAAAACATATCCGTGGCAAGGGAGTCAGCGAACGCGCGTGTGTGGGTGTATGTGTATGTGTGTGTATCGATGCGCACCCCTCGCGCCTCCCTCCCTTCATGTTTGTTGACATCGCAACGCCACACACACACACACATACACACGTTCGCTGACTCCCTTGCCACGGTCGCTTGAGGCACATAACGACACGTTTTACATAGAAAAACTGCCAGAAGCGCTATGGGTATGGAAGAGGAAAACAAAGGCGCGAAAGAGACAAGAAAAGGGCGGCAGAGGAAGGAGGAGGGGAGAGGAGAAAGAGAGAGAGACAAGTTCGCAAGGGAAAAGTACACTTGGTGCCATGCGCCAGGGCCCCTCTCGGCCCCTCCCCTCTTGCTTGCACGGGGGGGGGTGTAAACCCGTGCCTCACTGAAAGACCATCTCGCAGATAATCTCTTGCTCTTTGTCGTGCTTGCTCTTGTACCCGGTGGACGGGGCTGCTGCAATGCAGCGGCCGGCGTACCGCAGCTCTCGCTCGCCATTTGTGTACTCCTCGATGCGCGGCTCGACGTGGGCCCAGGATCCCATGTTCCTCGGCTCTTCCTGCGCCCACATGAGCTCAGCCTTCTCATACTCGGCAAGCAGCTGCTGCACCTCTGCCACGGGGAACGGCGAGAGCTCCTCCACGCGCACGAGCGCCACATCCTTCACGCCCTTCGTCTCCCGATACTTGTTCAGGTAATGGTAGATCTGGCCAGTGCACATCACGAGGCGGCGCGCCTGGCAGCCCGGAACGGATGGGTCTGGGATGACCGACTGAAACTCGCCACTCGTCAGCTCCTCAAGCGTTGAGACGTTTGGTGCGCGCAGGAATTGCTTGGAAAAGAAGATTACCAGTGCCTTGCGGAAGTTGCGCTTCTGATGGCGACGTAGCAGGTGGAAGTACTGGGCTGGCGTGCTCGGGTACGTGATCTCCCAGTTGATGCGGTGCGCCCGCTCCTCCTTGCTGTACGCGGGCGTCGTCACGTCCTCGCTGCTCATCTGCAGGAAACGCTCGAGGCGCCCGCTGCTGTGCTCGGCGCCCTTTCCGTCGTACCCGTGCGGCAGCGTCACGACGCACGACTGCTGCTGGTTCCATTTGGACTCGCCAGCGCTCAGAAACTGGTCAAACACGATAGTGGCGCCGTTCGCGAAGTCGCCGTACTGAGCCTCCCAGATGACCAGCGAGGTGGGGTCGTAGAGCGAGTAGCCGGCAGCGTAGCCGAGCATGCCATACTCGCTAAGCGGGCTGTTATTGATGATCATTTTCCCCTGCATGTCGCTCATGTACGCCAGCGGGATGTAGGAGCGCACTTGACTCTGGTCATGGACGACAGCGTGGCGTTGCGCAAACGTGCCGCGCTCGACATCCTCGCCAGTGACACGGACCTGATGCCCCTCCAGCAGCAGCGACCCAAACGCTAACGCCTCAGCGGTGCCCCACTCGATGCCCTCGCCGGTTTCAATGGTCGCGTTGCGGCGGTCCAGCACCGTCTTCAGCTTCGGGTGCAGCTGGAAACCCTCCGGGTACGTCTTGAGCGCTTTCAAGATCTTGTTCACAGTCTCATGCGTGATGGCGGTGGGCTGCTGCGTCACATTGCCGAGCTCATCGGAGTACTTCATGTTCCTCCACTTGGCAGGGATGCTCGCCTTCAGGTACTCGGCGTAGTTCACATGCGCGGCGGCGTCCTGGTAGCTACCGTAGCGTGCTTTTTCGTCGATCGCCTTCTGCGTCGCCTGCTGCGGCGTCACGACTCCTTGGGCGATGAGCACGTCGGAGTACCGCTGGAACACATCGGGCATCGCCCGCACGCGCTCGTACATGAGTGGCTGGGTGATGCTCGGGTCGTCATTTTCGTTGTGGCCGAAGCGACGGTAACACACGAGGTCAATGACGACAGACTTGCTGAACCGCGCCCGATACTCAGCTGCAAACTCGAACACGCGGACCACCTCTTCGGGGTAGTCACCATTGACGTGAAGGATCGGGCAGTTGTAAACGCGGCCAAGGTCTGTGCAGTACGCACTGCTACGGCTCGACTTGGGGTCGGTGGTGAAGCCGATCTGGTTGTTACACACCACATGCACTGTGCCGCCCGTGTGCAGCTCACCAACTTCGCTAATGCACATCGTCTCAAAGGCGACGCCCTGGCCAGAAAAGGCGGCATCGCCGTGGATTTCGATTGGCAGCACCGTCTCGCGGCCCTTCTCACCCAAGGAAACCTGCATTGCCCGCGTGTAGCCCTGCACAAACGGGTTGACAGCCTCAAGGTGAGACGGGTTGCACAGCATCTCAGTCTCCATCACCTTGCCAGAATGCAGCTTCAGCTGCGCGCGGCAGCCGAGGTGGTACTTCACATCCGATTGAATTTTGAATGGGAGCAGCTCCTGCCCCGTTACACCCACGAACTCCTTCAGGATGACTTCGAAGGGCTTGCCAATGACATGGCAGAGCACATTCAGGCGACCACGATGGGCCATGCCGAGGTTAATCGCTTGAATGCCAAACTCGCATGACTTCTCCAGTAAGGCACGGAGGCCGACCACCATTGTCTCCGCCCCGTCACAGCCGAAGCGCTTCTGCGTCGAATACTTGCGCTTGAAGAAGTCCTCGAAGAACACAGCTGAGGCAACGGTGTCCCAGATGCGGAGCTTTTCCTCCCTGCTGATCAGCCGGTGCAGCGCGCTGGTGCTGTCTTTGAGCTCGATTTGGCTGCGAATGAAACGCTTCGCTTCGCCGTCTGTGAGGTGCACCAGCTCAAATCCAATCTGACCGCAGTAGTGCGCCGTCAGCAGCTCGTGGAGCTGGCGGATCATCATTGGAGGCGAGGAGGTATCATAGATGCCACCCATTTGATTCTGAAAGCCAACACGCACCACGCGGTCAGCGTCCTTGTCGCTAAAGCCAAAGTATGCGAGGTCAAGCCGCACCATCTCCTTGTATCGGCGCGAAGGCGTGCGCTCGGTGACGTCTGTTTCCATATAATTCAGAGGGTCTGTTTGCGCCATCAGATGACCCCGGTCCTCGAAGGCCTGAATCATCCGAGTGAGGCGCCCGCAATCGGCCAGAGATTGCTTCACTACCCCCTCGTCACTGCTTTCCACTGGGAGCACACAAATCGGTGTATCAAGCAGCGCGCGGTCATAGCTGCCAAGGTCGCTGCGGGAGAAGAGCTCAGCCCACGACGCGTCCACCGAGGCCGGGTCCTTCTTCCACTGCTGATACAGCTCCTCTAGGTACATGGCTGAGCTGCCGTTGAGGAAGCTGTCGTTGTCGTAGAGCAGCTGACGCTCTGGCATAGCGTCCGAGGCATGGTGGCGTCCCGCGATGAGAGTCGCCTGAGAGGCGCGCGGGAACGCAATCGCGGGGGTCACTGCAGACACGCAGTTTAACACGCCACGCGCAGACATCAATCGGCGCATCATTGTTGCTAGCGTTTTTTATATACTTTGTTCTACTCTGTTGTGTCTGCCAGCTGTTGCCCAGACCCAAGGGATAAGTGTGTGTGTGCTCTTTTTTCTCACGGCGTTACGTGCAGTATACTGGGCGAGAAACTGTGTATACTGTAGAGAGAGAGGCGGGCCCTTCTCTTTTCTTTTTGTCTCTTCAGTCTCCCTTTTCGTTTGTCTAGGAACTCGCCTTCGCAGGTCCTCGGCTGATGTACTACGTTTTCCCCTTCCCACCAGAAGAAGGTGGTCGCCAAGACTGATTCTTACGGAACCACCTGACCTTACGTGCTCTCATCCACGGTCACCACTGCCTCGAAGAGTGAAGACACCTGGAGTGCACACGTATGCTTCGTTGTCAGAGAAGGAAAAGAAAGACAGTGACAGACGTGCAAGGGGGCGGCAAGACGACGTAAAAGAGGGAGAGGCAGCGGGGGGCAAAGCGAACAGCAGCAATGACAGAAGCACGACTGCGAAGGGAGAGAAGCAGCCCTCGAACAACGAAGAGAAAAGGGGCACGCGGCGACACACCGGTGTGCCACTCTCCAAGGAAAAGATCGAGAGTGAGGGGATGACAACAAGCAAGAAACAACTCAGAGCGAACGAGTGACTGGATCTCTGATTCACTCAGGACGCGTTTCAAGAGGAAGAGGGAAAGAAGGGCAGAAGAGAGAACGAGACAAGGGAGTTGTGTACGCAATTGGGGGTGCGCATGTGTGAATAAATGCGTGAAGAGTATCTCAGCCGCAGGTTCTTCTTCAGCAGAGAAGCGAAGGCAAACGTGGAAGAGAGAGACGAGGATAAGGTACAGGGGAGACACGGATGCTTCTACTGCCATCATTTCATGTTACGCAAGACTGGGACGGGGCTGGGCTGGTCACTTCGCTTGCGGGTATGGACTGAAGGAAAGGAGCACTAAAACAGGAAGAGTAGGTCTTCTCCCACTGCCCTGTCTAAGCCAAGGTGAAGCACGTCTCTGTTCTGCGTTAACCACGTTAGAGAGACGGGTGAAGACAGTAGGCCAAGAGAAGAAAAAGACAAACAAACGAAGAGACGCAACGACATTTGCAGCACACAATATCATCACAGCGCTGTTTTTTCTTTCCTTTCCGAGCTCGCTCGTTTTTTTCTTCGAAATTGTGTACTCCTTTGAGCAGCCACAGATACACACGCACACGCACACACACACACATGAGCGCGCAATACCGCTCACTGTGCAACTGTTCGCATCTGTGTGGACGCGAGTGCTTCGGATGTGTTCCTCTCTTCTTGTCGTCTCTGTGGGCGATTAGCTCACCGATATCAATTCACACTTTACACGCTATGCGCACAAGCAAGCACAAGCCCAGCAAGAGGGAGAGGAAGGGGGCGTACTGCTTTGCTCGGGTCGGCCTCCCTATCTAGCGTCTTCTGCTCACTCGGCGCTCTTGTCGCACTTTAAGCACCGAGCCCCTTCTTTCCCTTGTGATGCATAGCAGACTCAAACTGCGACTCAAGGCTTGCGTTCATACGTTTCATCTCTGCGCTGCTCACGGCAAAAGTATTATGGCGCGAGTGCGCGCCAGCGCCGCCTGTCCCCTGGGTAGTTCCCTTTACCCCGCCCATGAGGCGCGCGAACTTCATTCGCTTCTGCTCGTTCTGGTCGAAGGCGCCGGAGGAGGCGTATTGCCCCATGTCAATCGACTTGGTGGTCCCCGGCTGGTCTGCTGCAGCGGTGCCGCGGGTCAAGGAGGAGGACGTTGGCACTTCAGCGATCCCCTCTGACCGGTGACGCTTCCTGTCTGAGGCACCTTCCTCTCCGGCAGTGGCGACGGAGTGTGCGCTGAGAGACTTGAGGGCCTTACGGCATTTCTTCAGGTGCGCGTGCAGCTCGTGCTGAGCGGCGTCATCGTTGGCGCCGCGCTTCTGCAACTCCTGCTCCAGGAGGCGAATCGCTACAAGGGAGATCGATGCCAGAGCCTCCTCGCGTGGTATGCGCTGCAGCCCCTTGTCTGCGTCACTACGATGGTATCCCTCAAGATGCTCCATGGCGGCCTTGCGTACCTCATGAAAGCAGTCCTTGAGGGACATGATGTGTGATGCCTGCGGCACACAGAGCAAACAAGCGAAGGCCAAGAGCAAGCAAGACTACCGGTACTCTTTGCTTGCTCCTTTATCTGGTGAACCTTCAGACAAAAAAAACGCACGCCCACACTGTCGAGTGAGCTCTGCGAGACTGCCACCAGGTGCACTTTCTTTAGCGTCGAGGACGGGAAGGAGAGAGAAGCACGAGTGGAGGCAAACGCAAAGTACATCGACAAGAACGAGACAGAGGCAATGAACAGAAAGGAAGAGAGAGGGAAAGAGGCAAGAAAACGACATGGACAGCAGGCGCAAGTGAGTGGAGATGAGAGGGAGAGGAAGGGGGCAGGGGGGGGGGGGGTGATGGAGTGGGCGCCCCGCACAGCATACGTCAAGACACACACCAATACGAGATGCCACACCAAAGGCGACGATCGACGCGCCATGTGATACGGAGGCGAATGCAAATCCTTCTCCCGCTCTCTTCACCGCGTCCTTGTGTTTGCTTTCGCTTTTCACTCTAACGGACCTCGCACAATTTCCACCTTGCGCCACAGAGCCGTGGAAAAGTGCCTTCTCAGTCAGCTCCATCTTCGGTCCATCATCAGGGAGAGAGGTGTACAGGAAAGAGAGGGAAAATGGGGTAGGCGAGTGTGTTAGAGTTTGACTGCTTGAGGGAAAGGAGCCAAGAATCGTAACGCGCTCGAAGAAATGCGGAAGACAACGGTGTGAGTAGTGAGAGAAAAGATCGTGTTGGTGTACCCCGTTCCCACAGAAACGCTTGCCCGTCACCCAGCGTGTCGGGAAATGGAGAGAGAGAAAGAAAGAGAGGAATGAGGGCATCACAATGGCATTCCGGTTTGTTATTCCTGGTCAGATGGGGGCGAATGGCAACGTATTCTCAAGAGATGGGCAGCTCACGCTCTTCCTTGCGGGAGAAGATAGGACGCAGTCCATCTGTGCGCAGTGCCGCCGCGTTGGAAGTTCCAGAGGCCGACGATGGCGGTATCGGCGTCCCTGTGCTGAGGCTGCTGGCAGCCGCTGTCGCACCCAACAGTAAGTGTTCCGCGCCCCGTGACTGCCGGACGACACGGTCGCGCAGCTCCGAGTCATCCAGCTGCTTGTACGTTTCGCGCCGCTGGCACATCGCGTGGTAGAGCGCGCGCTGATCTTCGTAACGCATGCGTGGCTCACAACTCGGGGCCGGCCCCTTCCGCGGCGCTACTTTAACAATAACTTTGCTCTTTTCGTTCCGCCCACAGTACTTGGCCAGCGTTGCCTCCATCGGCTTTCCGCAGAACCACAGTGCCGCTTCGTCCTCCTTGACTCGCTCATTCGCCTTCCACTCGGAATCGAGAAGGACACGACAGTGATACACGACCAAGCGCGTATCTTCGTCTAGGTCAGGGTCTTCATACTTCGCGTACAGCTGCTCCACTGCGGCCTCAGATCCGTTCGCGTGGGTGCAGAGAGAGGGGTACAGGGCCGTGGCGAACGTGCGCAGCTCGAGCTCCGCGTTGTCGAACTCGTTTGCTGACACTGGAGCCTTTGTGTCCTTGAGTCGTCTGTTGAGTTCATCGATGAGAGCTTGATAGCGCCCTACGACTTCGTCCAACTCGTGGTTCTCCCTTGCCTCTGTGTTAGCTGTGTCATCGAAGCGACGCTGCTGCTGAGGCCACAGCGTGACCAGCTCCTGGGCTGACATAAGCATCAGACGCACATGATGGCGCTTATTAAGGATGTGCGCAATGGCTGGTACAATGGTGTCTCTAGAAGAAGACATATACACAGAAGGTGGGGAGCTGAGGTCTGCGGTTCCCCGCGACGACTGCTCCGACGAGGAGAGCACGTCTGTCAGCGCACGCTCCACTGTGAACTCATCCGGGTAGCTAGTCCCCTTCACAACGATGAACACCATGGCCTCAAGGAGGAACGCGCTAACAGCAGCTAATAGCTATACAGGGCAGCTGAAGAGAGACTATGGAGGGGATAGGTGGCTGAAGAGGGGGCGCTCGTGTCCCTTCGTAGGTGCTCCACCGACGGTTAAACGCGCGTGTAGATCCGGTTTCTTTTGATGCCCTTTTAAGCGAAGACGCCACAAGCTGAGTGGCCAAGGCCGTAGGGGTGACAGAGGTGAGGGCAGATGAGAGCGGAGGCGTGACCGTGAGAGTGGAGGACACCGCTGCAACTGCAGCGACCAAGAGGACCAGAGACTCATCCTTCAGCTTTCCTTCCTTCTCCTGTTAGCCTTCAAGTGCCTCTGTGTCCTTCTGACGCATGGCAGGAACTTTGCTGGCAAGCTGGTTGCACAGGTAAGGACTGTCGGTGCGCATGCTGCAGACACATCCGATGGCGACGCACACGTCGATCAAATCGCGGTACCATCGATGTATGAACCTCGAAGAGGCACCGCAGTCGCGTGCACATCCCTGCGCACACTCACGTGGCCTGACCTTGCGCTTCGCCGTATCATTGCTTTCTCCTTTTTCGAAGTGTCGTGGATGCCGGCACACGGGCATACTCACAAAAATACCACGAGCTAAAGCCCGTACCTCCGCTTGTCCTCGCTCTTGTTCAAAGACATGCCTCACAGCGACTGTGTGACGTCGCGGCAACGGAACGGCAGAGAGGTGTGGTGGCTAGAAATGCACCGTTGTGCACGCGTCGCTTAAAAGGCGCTGGCCCAGAACGGTGTCTCGGAGAAGCAGCTGGCGGTCGTGCGCAAACGTGGTGCTCTGACACACCATGTTAAGAGCCACCTTCTGCGCATGGAGCCATCGAAGGGCGGTCTGGCGACTCTCCTGCACCGCCTTGCCGATCAGAGAGTCAGTTTCGGTCCCTCGTGCGGTGACTGTCGTATCCGTGGACTCCACGCGCAGCAGCGCCAGCGTCGCCAGTAGGTGGCTGAGACGTGGCACGCTCACAAAGTGCTCTGCCGAAGTGCAGCGTTCTGGAGAAACCTCCTGCACGTACTCCCTCAGCAAACGCAGAGCGTGCTGAAGAGCATCGGCGGTGTGAAACGGAGCTCGATCCATCACTGCCAAGCTCACTAGCTCCGCATAAATCTCCTTCGTGATAGCCATCGGCAGCACTCCCGGTAGTTCCAGCAGCGTCGCAATGCGCTTCATGTGGTCAAAGCCTCGGTAAAGAACAACGAGACGGAGCGAGAGCAGTGCTTCTTCAGCGCACACAGCGGTGAAAGAGCCCAGACCCACTCGCGTTCGCGCGACGCAGCGCGCCGCTGCCGTTTCTAGTTTCTCCAGTGGCAGGGAATGTGGGCTCCACCCGATGCTTTCGCACAGCTCCCGCCAGCGCCCTACTGCTACCTCGGCAGATGACGTGGGTGATGATGTGAAGCATTGCGCAAAGATGGCCTGGGCTGTGTACGTGATCCAGCCGTGCGCGAGGCGTGGGCGCTCGTAGGCAATGGTGGAGTTGGTGTACTGTGCAAGTTTTGACAAGGCGGGCTGGAAGCCGTACAAGTGAACGAGCACCGTCGCCCAGTTATCCACTGCGTCAACCTCAGCTTCGGCAGTCTGCCATCGTCGCAGCGTCGCTACACAGAGGCGGTAAAAAAGAGAGCGAAATAGCGTGGAGCACTGCTGGGCGGTTGCGTCAGTGCGGCTCACGACGGCGCCGCGCTGCTGTTGCATCTCACTTTCGAGCTGCACCTCCAGGAGGCGAATCGCCGTCGCCAACACCGTGATAGAGGTGGGCGGGGCGCCGGCAGAGATCGAGAGCGATGCAGGCAAGACAAGCGGCAGCGCTGCATCAGCAGGACCCAGCAGCTGAAGCAGAAGTGAGATCATAACCCGCAGCGCAGCCAAGCGGTCTGGACCGCGGAGGTGGGCAAGATGTTGCCACAGAGGCAGGAAACCATGAGTGGCTTCAGTGTGGCGGGCGAGGAGCGCCCACAAGTCGCCCAGAGCATTCCCTGCTGTTTGCTGTGCTGGGGATGATGCGGAGGCAGCAGCGGGGGACGCGGCCGCGGCCGTTTCTAGAGAGGATGTCTCAGCGGGTTTCACTGCGCCGCTAGCTGTGCCTACAGAAGCAGCGGCAAACACCGGAGCAACGGGTATATGCAGCTGCGTAAAGGCGGCGCTTTGTCTCGCGCGTGCCGAGCGAGTCGCCGAAGGCACGCTCACGGCGGAGTTGGCACGCGGACGCTTGAGCTGAGTGCTCTTGCTGTCAGCACGAAGAGCTGCACCGCCCAGGACGATCCTCAGCTGCCGCGGCTCGGGCGTCGCTTTGGGCTCAGATGCAGTGACTTCCTGCTGCACCTCCACCACATCCTCCTGAGTGACATGGGATTCCGTTGCATTGGACTTATTACTATCGTCGATGTGCGTAGCGATCTTGCCAGTGCGAGTCCTTTTAGCTGGCCGCACCGCAGAAAATGAGGACGCCACTGCGACATCCTCAGTCTTGGGGGGTGGATTCGGCGATGAGGAGGCCAAGGTGCCGTGCTTTGAGGGTGCCACGGCGGCCTGCAGCGACGTGTGCATCTTGACCGCTTCTAGTCGCTGCACCTCCAGCTGCGCCTGCGCAGCTCGCACCAGAGATCGCTGCTCTTCCAAGTCACGAAACACCTGCATGTACACCAGCTCGTACGCCGCCTCGCGTTCGCAGGTGGCCGTGACGAACAGCTCGAATTGCTGCTTGAGCTGCTCCATTTGCGATGCCTTTACCTCCGCCACCTTCTGGTACTTCTCCACCTCTCCGTGTAGCTCCTTCTTGACTCGTTGAACCGCTTCCTCAATGCGCGCGGTAGACACAGCCTGCTGCTGATGCTGCTTTTGGGTGGACTTCGTTTCCGCTCGTGTGGAGCTGTGTGAAAGCGCGTGACCGGGCTTGTCCGTCGACTTTGCCCCCAGTGAGGCTCCGACGGGGGCAGCGATCGCATCGACAACGCTGCGCACCGAGGCTCGCTCGCTGAGAGCATTTGATGGCGTTGCTGAGGGAGTGGCGGTTAAACTAATCCGCGCTCGGAGCCTTGTGTTCTCTTGACGAAGCTCGCGGTTCTCTTGCGTAAGCCGAGTCACCTCCAACTCTAGCGGGTTGCCGGTCTCTATGAACGGATCTGCCATAGCCTAGTCGAGTGATCCTTTCCGCCACCACCACGTGGAACGAACGCCTCCGATGCACCGTCGGTGGCTGCTTATAGGGATGTATGGAAATGTATTGAGGTTGTGCTTTCTAGGTGAGACTTCCACATCTCCCGTCTTGACCTTCGGGGATTCGAGCAGTTCGTCGGTCACGGGATCCAATGAGACAGGATGCTGAGTAAGCGGAGCTGCACGCTGAGTTGCCCATGCACGTGCATGAACACTAAGAGTCAAAAGAGCGGACGGGGGGTTTGCACAGCCGCACGTCCGCCTCTCTCTCTCTCTGCTAATGCTAGCTTCAACAACTCCCCCTTTTGGCTTACAGAGCGGCTTTCTTTCGTTGTTGGTTTAAATGCATTAACGTGGGCCTGTGTGTGCGCGCACATGGATCGCTCCAGAGGCGGAAGCGAGGGCTATTGGTGGGTGGGCAGTGCGGAGGAGTAGATGCGTGGCAGACGCACACGCACACATACATACACGACGACTGCGAAAAAGGAGAGCCAAGCTGAGAGACAGTGCACATCGAAAGGACAGAGGCAAACGAAGCACCGCACCCCTGTATGGGCCCCGACCCCTCGCATGTGTACGTTGTATGGCTTGAGGGCCCAGCTTGATGCCTTCAGGGGGTTCACGAAAACGACTGTGGCGGACATGTGCACCACAGTGCGGGGCCAGGGAGGACCGGGATGAGGTGATCTGTGCTCACGAGAGAATATCACTCTGCAAGTGATGATCGGAGCGTTGCACTCTTTGCACACGGAGATTTTTCGTCGTCTGTGGTCAGGTAGAAATGATGGTGCACGCAGCAGGGGGTAAACACCGGAGTACAAAACTTGAAAAAACTCAAAGACACCCTTGAGACAACCACCAAGAAAAGAGACGTGGACGCGCCTGTGACGCATCGCATCGTGGACCTATTCGCCTTTATCAGGGCACAGTGCTCCATTTTTTCCCATTGACGCACCGTCACGACTGCACTTTCTGCCCCTTCGACACATCCAACAGAGCAGCCATCGTCGACGATACCTTTACCACTGGCGGCGGCTGTAATGGCTCCGGCAGTGGGAACTCTGGATCTCTAGCCGACACGGTGGAGAGTGCCTTCTCCAGCTCTTCTAGCCGAAGCGAGTGTTGTTTCACGAGGCGTCCCATGGCGTTGCCGTACTCCTTCCACAGTGCAGACACCTCCGCGTTCTCGCCTACGACGGCGCGCCGCTTATCGGGGCGCAACAAGGAGGTCCTGCTACGAAGCTCCTCGGTCTGGAGCTCCGACTTCTTCACCTCGTCCTCGAGGGAGGCGAGGTAGGTCTCGAGGTCATCTAAGATTGCCTCCTCCTCGCGCAGGACAAAGTCGCGTGCAATGAGGGCGTCGGTAGCCCGCGTCAGCTTATGAATGCACTTGCTTGCCCACAGCACCTCCACATTGGGGTCCTCGTCCGCTTTCACAGTGGTGAGGGCGGCAGTAAGCGCACCGGTGTTTGACTTCACAGCAGCACCGGCACTGCTGCTGCTGAGCATGCTTGGATCAGGTGACAAAGAGTGAGAAAGAAACGTGAGCGAAGCGATATGCCCAAACTCACAGCAAGGAGCAGAGAGAAAGGGGGGAGGGATAAATGAATAGATAAACGGGTGGGCTTCGGTGCCGCAGCTCACAAAATGCTCCGTGACAGCTATAAGTGTCCGTGGAAAGGCATGAAGAAGGGAGGCAGTGAGAGGCAAACAGTGAAGAGTGTGCATTTGCAGAACCGCAGGTCACTTGCGAGTGGTGGGCAGAAGAATACAAGACGAAGCTGATCACTGGCATACGCGTACATATGCTGAAGGGGGCTGTGAGCGGCGCATGGAGTTTTCCCACTTCCGCGCACCCACGCCATCAGACTTTCCCGGACTTCCTCAGGCACTGATTCTTGGGAGGGGCGGGGATAAAACGAAGTTCATGCACACCCTGCTCACAGATGTTGCTCCACGGGGCCCTAAATGGGGTGGGCGCATTTGCACTGGAGTGGGGGCGTTTGAGCGCTGCAGAAGACGGTGATCGGGGCGGTTTAATGTGAGCCGCCCACAAACCTCTACCTCCAGCAGCGTTTCAGTGCTTCATCCTCTTGCGTCATGAGCCGTGGAGGAGGCGGAAATCGGGGTTTTGTTGTTATTTTCTTTCCCCTGCGTCTTGATATGACGCGTCGTTGGCTAGAGAAACGAAAACACAATAGTACACATTGCGGTGGAGAAGCTATTGCGCTGATGATGAAGACACTCAGGTGATCTGTGCATGAGCACAAGGGCCGCTAAACTCTTCCCAGGAATAGAGGAGGACACAGTCGGGGTCGCGGCCATACATCCACTATTTTCACCCACGCCGATGACACAGCACCGCCACATATGCCCCTCTTCATTCTTTTCGAAATTGAGAGGTCACTAACCCGTCCGGCTTAACGGTGGGCTGTGGTGTATATGCATGTGCGTGTGGGTGTACGCCCCCTAGGCTGCATCACCAGGCTTGCGCATGCGAGTACGGTACAGCCAGTCATCGTAGATCTTGCGTTTCTCTTCTACAAAGTTCGCCGGGTATGGCGTCTCGCGGATGGCGGCGTTACCCGTCATGGCCATATACAGCATCGCCTGATTGAACTCTTCCATACGCGACATGGCGAACTCTTTGTGGTACAGGTGACGGCAGTTCTTGGCAGCGTTGTACTGCCCCTCCTTGACGAGGCAGCGCGATGTCATTTCGTGCACCAAGTTGGCATGTGCCACGTATACATCACGCTCCCGCTCCAGCCAGTTCTTGAACGCTAGGTAGTGGTAGTAGTCGGTGTATTTGCCATCCACCGGCGGCGGTACCTTGGCGTTGACGTACTTCGTCCGAGGCCACCGCCACGACGCCCACCAGTATTCCTCAGGGCATGGGTTTGGACGCGTGTACGAGTCCACGTACGTGCGCGGACGCAACGGTGTGATAGAACTCGCCAGGTAGTCAAAGAGGCTGTGGTACTTGCGCTCACTATTGACACCGAAGACGGGCATGTCAGGGTCCTGGCCAAATTGCATCTGCAGTACGCGTGTAAAGCGCTCCACCGCACTGCGCGGCTGTGGCATGGGCTTTGTCGTGTCAAAGGCCGGCAAGTTCTCGAGATAGTCTTGCGAAGCCATCGACGGTGCTTTAATTTTCTCGTACGGGGCGGTGACAGCGCCGTGGTGGCCGCGGTGGTCATCGTACGCGTGGCTGTCGCCACTGTCCACTCCGCCAGCTACTGTCATGTATGCGGCTCGAACAAGAAACGTGCAAGACGCCGCAGGTGCTAGGATGCTACACAGCGGACGAGAGATTCTGCTCTAGTGAAAGGCGTCCAGGTCTCTGCGCTTCCTCTTTTCTCTTTCCTGATGAGTGCGTGCATGCGTATGTGAGCGCGGGGTGTAAGCAGGAGCGCTCAATATGATAAAACAGGAAAAGCACGTCGGCGTACACGTGAGCTAAAAGGGTCTTGGAGACAGATAAAGACTGCAATGTACACTACAAGACAAACGGCACCCCTCTCCTCCTATGCTGAGAGGCGTCTCACTCCAACAACCGACGCTACTCGAATCGTCTCGTTGGAGCTGCAAGCTCGTGCGCGTGTGCACGATTGCGATAGAGAAGAGGCGTTAGTGCAGGATGAGCCAGCTTCCGTGAAGAAGTCGTCGCACACTCAGAGAGAAAGATAGTGAACGAAACAAGCAGAAGCAAAACCAGCAAGAAACAAAGTGAACTAAATGAGTAACTCAACCCTGCAAGACGTCAGCCGCCCTTCTGAGTTGTTGCCGCTATCTTCCTGAGCTGTTCTAGTTTGGAACGCAGCGCGGATACGTGGAGGTGGTACCCCCCTCCAGTGTGTGTGGGTGGTGATGGTGGCGGGGGGGGGGGAGGGGAATAGCAGAGGAAGCACAGGCAGAACAAACAGAGAAACGAACAAGCAACCCAAAGCGGGAAGGGTGCGAAGAGGCACACGAGTTTGGAGAGGAGAAAGAAAAGATAGGAGTGGGGAGAATCAGTTGAATGTGTGCGTGAGGGAGAGAAGCACAAGCGCGACAACGAGAGTGCAGCACACAGGCAAAGCTTGGCGAAGAGAGGATGGAGGGAGAGGGAGGAGACAACGGAGCGGTGTAGCCGCGTCGAACGCTGCTAGACTACACCTCAACAAGTGTTCCGACGTGCAGAACATGTGAGCAGCCAAGCGAGAAACAAAAAATGAAGGAGAGGGACTGTTGCCCTTCTTCCCCCAGCATTTCCTTCTCCCTTAAACAGCCACGCGTTTCCTTTGTAGTTTTCCCTCTTGTTTGTCGTCGTGTCTCCAAGGCTGATGCAGATACCATTCCGTACACACACGCGCACATTTGGGGCGTATAGCTCCCCTCCCCCTCACCCCTTTCCCCCCACCACTGCATCTGTGATGGCGCTGGGAGAGACATGGTGTGTGTGTGTGTGAAGGGGGGGGGGGCCGATGTCGAATAGGAGTTCGGTGTGTAGTGCGTGAGCGCCCAGGCGCAAGAGAGACACACAGACGAGCACAAGGGAGGGGGTGTCGAGCAGCAGGCTCACACGCGCACAGAGGGGGGAAAAACCACCCGAAGAAAAATGTCTGCGCTTCGGTGGAAGCCGACAAAGCAAAGGCATTCAGCAATAGAGGAAAGTGTGTGCTGGAGTAAATGACGGAGCGGCGAAATAGGAGAGAAAAAGGAAAGGAAAGGAAAGAGAAGGGCCACACTGTCCGTTCTTGTGGGACGAGCCGCCATCTGAGGCGCCGCTAACGTGGTGCCTTAAAAGAGAGGGATGACCGAAGGGCAAGAAGGGGTGCAGCGGATAGACAGTATTGGTGCCGTGTGAACACAAGAGAAGAGCAGCAAACTTCGGAAAAAAGCCCTAATTGCTGCTGCAGCGCCATCCTCTTCGAAACAATCTCACATGCACAAGTAAAACACACTCAGCAGCGTCTTATCCTGTTCCACTGACGTCCACTGCCTCTACAGCTTACCCCTTCAAGAGTCATCTGCATCCTTTTGCATCAGCCTTCCCTCCATTGGTCCGCACTTGCCACACCACACGCAGTGGCAGCTCCGTCTCTCTTGTACGCGGCGAGGTAGAAAAGGGCGAGAGGCCAGACGCACACCTACAAGGGTACCAACTCATGCACACGGTTCCATGTATCGATCAGCAAAAATACACGGTGAGATAATGGGGAGGTGGCAACAGCATAATAAAGATAACCCTAAAACACAGTGGAGAGAAAGAACGCGCATAGATCTCGGCGGAGTTGACGAAGCGGCGAGCAGGGTATAAGGGTAGAGGCTATAAATAAAGAGACAACAACGACAAAGCAAAGCAACCTGCAACGACGGGGAGAACGTATCACAACAGCCACAACAACGCAAATCATCAACCCTTTGCACCAAAACCCACCAAACTCCACACAATACAAAAAGCTCTACGTTATCTCACTCAGTAACACACAGTCTCTACCTACACAAAGGTTGCTACATCCAACATTCCATTGAGGCCAAACACTGACATATCCCAGATGAACCCACAGCCAAATATGTGTTAGAGTCCACAAACCCTCTCTGCACACCCTCGACAAAACGTCCCACAAATCCTCCACTTCCATCTAATTTCCCTCTCTCTCCCCAGACAAAGCAGCATCAGACTCAAGTAGAAGCTTCGAAGATATCCTAACAAACAATAATCATCCAACCATCACATAGACAAGAAAAATCCTAAAGGGCTTTAGGACTCCGCCACAACACATCTACCACCACGGCCACAAACTCACCACCACCAAGCCACTACATAGAGACATCAAAGATCAAACAGAACATAAACAACACCACAGCAATCATCTCAGCACGTTTAAGAAGCAAAACAGGTTCACCACTAAACAAACCCTCGCTAAGCAGTACAAAATCCGCCGCGCAGGCGCAGCACCAGGTGCAGCGTGGACTCCTTCTGGATGTTGTAGTCCGAGAGCGTGCGGCCCT